>NC_134358.1:136007452-136307452 GCF_048569485.1 Anomaloglossus baeobatrachus
TGTCTTGTTTATATTGCTCACTGTGGACAAGGGAATATCAAGATTACTAGAGATGGACTTGTAACCTTGATATTGTTGATATGTTTCAACAACTTTACTTCTCAAGTCTTCAGACAGTTCTCTTTTCCTTTTGCTGTTCTCCATGCTTAGTGTTGCACACACAGACACACAATGCAAATATTGAGTCAACTTCTCTCCTTTTTATCTGGTGTGATTTTCGTATTTCCCATACCTGTTACTTGACATACAGTCATATGAAAAAGTTTGGGCACCCCTATTAATGTTAACCTTTTTTCTTTATAAAAATTTGGGTTTTTGCAACAGCTATTTCAGTTTCATATATCTAATAACTGATAGACTGAGTAATATTTCTGGATTGAAATGAGGTTTATTGTACTTACAGAAAATGTGCAATCCGCATTTAAACAAAATTTGACTGGTGCAAAAGTATGGGCACCCTTATCAATTTCTTGATTTGAGCACTCCTAACTACTTTATACTGACTTACTAAACCACTAAATTGGTTTTGTAACCTCATTGAGCTTTGAACTTCATAGGCAGGTGTATCCAATCATGAGAAAAGGTATTTAAGGTGGCCACTTGCAAGTTGTTCTCCTATTTGAATCTCCTATGAAGAGTGGCATCATGGGCTCCTCAAAACAACTCTCAAATGATCTGAAAACAAAGATTATTCAACATAGTTGTTCAGGGGAAGAATACAAAAAGTTGTCTCAGAGAATTAAACTTTCAGTTTCCACTGTGAGGAACATAGTAAGGAAATGGAAGAACACAGGTACAGTTCTTGTTAAGCCCAGAAGTGGCAGGCCAAGAAAAATATCAGAAAGGCAGAGAAGAAGAATGGTGAGAAAAGTCAAGGACAATCCACAGACCACCTCCAAAGACCTGCAGCATCATCTTGCTGCAGATGGTGTCAATGTGCATCTGTCAACAATACAGCGCACGTTGCACAAGGAAAAACTGTATGGGAGAGTGATGCAAAAGAAGCCGTTTCTGCAAGCTTGCCACAAACAGTCGCCTGAGGTATGCAAAAGCACATTTGAACAAGCCAGTTACATTTTGGAAGAAGGTCCTATGGACTGATGAAACAAAGATTGAGTTGTTTGGTCATACAAAAAGGCGTTATGCATGGAGGCAAAAAACCACAGCATTCCAAGAAATGAACTTGCTACCCACAGTAAAATTTGGTGGAGGTTCCATCACGCTTTGGGACTGTGTGGCCAATGCTAGCACCGGGAATCTTGTTAAAGTCGAGGGTCGCATGGATTCAACTCAGTATCAGCAGTTTCTTGACAATAATGTGCAAGAATCAGTGATGAAGTTGAAGTTACACAGGGGATGGATATTTCAGCAAGACAATGATCCAAAACACCGCTCCAGATCTACTCAGGCATTCATGCAGAGGAACAATTACAATGTTCTGGAATGGCCATCCCAGTCCCCAGACCTGAATATTATTGAAAATCTGTGGGATGATTTGAAGCGTGCTGTCCATGCTCGGCGACCAAACTTAACTGAACTGGAATTGTTTTGTAAACAAGAATGGTCAAATATACCTTCATCCAGGATCCAGGAACTCATTAAAAGCTACAGGAAACGACTAGAGGCTGTGATTTTTGCAAAAGGAGGATCTACAAAAAATTAATGTCACTTTTATGTTGAGGTGCCCATACTTTTGCACCGGTCAAATTTTGTTTAAATGCTGATTGCACATTTTCTGTTAGTACAATAAACCTCATTTCAATCCAGAAATATTACTATTACTATTCAGTTATTAGATATATGAAACTGAAATAGCTGTTGCAAAAACCCAAATTGTTATAAAGAAAAAAGGTTAACATTAATAGGGGTGCCCAAACTTTTTCATATGACTGTGAGTTTGAACGAGCTTCACATGCTTGAAACAAAGCTGTTTATCCACAATTTTGGAAAGGTGCCAACAATTTTGTCAGGCTAATTGTTGGTGTTCTGTGTGAAATTATGTCCAATTTATCTATTTTTCCTGTTTTTTTTGTGTTATTTGAATACTCACAAGGGAAATAAACATGTGTTGGCAAAACATATATTCGCAATAGTTTTCTGGTAGAAATACTTCATTTCTAGAACAATTTTGGAATTTTGGAGATTTTGGAAACTATGTAGAAACTCTTCAAATCCTCATCAAAAACTCAAAATTCCTCAAAATTTGAGCTGCTCAGTTTCTGATTTGGAAATTCTGCAACAAGAACCAGTGTGCACATATTCTAAAAACACACAAAAAAGCAAGTAAGTATATTAGCTAACTGATGTAGAAAATCTGCAGAATCAAAAATGCGCCAAATACTCATTGTGGGAATATAGCCGAAAAAAATAGATAAAAAATAAACTGAAGTGCAAGGACTTTTTTAAGCCTTTAGCAATATTTAATAGAGTAGATAAAATCTGTACCTGTTGTGTACAATTTGCAGACCGTCTGACATAAACCCATATTACTATCCAACCAGTTCCAAAATGGAAAAACCCATTCAGTAAAAGAGTCTTGAGATTCTTTAATTGTGACCATCTTCAGATATATTCCTGCTCCATACCCTTCTCTGTCATGCCCAAGCACAACTTTCCTCAGTTCATCAAGAGACACAGCTTCCAGTTCAAAACTGTCAACCTGTAGAAAGGAAAAACACAATACTATTCTACTCATACAAATAAAGGTAAGATGATTATTTTTCATAAGTAAAAAAGAACAGAAAAAAAAGGTTTGGTGAAGTACCAGCACCGAATAGCCATATTTACTATACATTATACATGTATTTATTTTAGTTACTTTTTATTTTACCACCATTAATTCCATAGCACTTTACAGATGTCAGCATCGCTGTCCCCATTGGGGTTCACAATCTAAATTCCCTAACAGTATGTCTTTGGGAGGAAACACACAAAAACACAGGGAAAACATACAAACTCCTTGGTGGAATTTGCACCCAGGACCCCAGTGCTGCAAGACTGCAGTGCTAACCACTGAGCCACCATGTTGCCCATGCTAAAAATGGGACATTTTAAGTTTTGTCTCTTTTGATTGACAACATAGAGCCTAAATAATGTATGAGGAGGAAAAGAAAGCGGATTGTGGAAGTGAGAGAAAATTTATCATGACTAAGGATGAGCAATCCCGTACCGAACACTGGGTGTCTGGGGTTCAAACTGGAAGAAGGACTTTTAAAAATAAAAAAAAGTATGTGTCCAAGTTCGAGGTTTGGGTACTGTTCATAAATTCATAAAGTTTGTTGAAAGATCTGAAAGACTGTATGTTGTAATATTAAAAAAAAAAAATGGGCTCCCTCCTGTTTTTGATAAGCAGGTAAAACAGACAGCTATAGGCTGCATCCCTCAGCTGTCAGATTTACCTGGGCTGGTTATCAAAAATAGAGGAGATCCCACACCGTTATTTTAAATCATTTAAATAAATAATTTGAAAAAACTGTGTGGGCTGCGCTGTATTTTTGAAAAACAGCCAAGGTAAAGCAGACAACTGGGGGCTAGTATTCTCAGAGTGAGAGGGCCAACCTAAAAAAGCCTCCTGCAGCTGCCCTAAGAGTGGTACATCTATTAGAGGCACCAATTTTTGCGCTTTACATGGCTCTTCCTGATTGCCCTAATGCAGTGGCAATTGGGGTAATACTTGTGGGGTTGATGTCAGCCATGAATTGACAGATGACATCAAGCTGGGTTAGTAATGATTAGGCATTTATCAGACACCCCAATGACAAACCCAGCAAGTATAGATTAAAAAAGACACAAACACAAGTTTGTTTGAATAAAGACTCTCCCACATGCTCTTGTTCACTAATTTATTACTTTAAAATAAATCATGGAAGTCCCGATGTAATACAAAGAGTAATGTCTAATGATGTCCATCAATTTCTATGGAGCATTGTTCTGAGACGTTTCTCAGCATAGGGCTCCAAAGGTCACTGCCGGTCAGTGGTATGTACGCAATTTCTCATGAGAAATTCTGGGTCTGCCACTGACCAGCAGTGACCTTTAAAGAGTCATTCTGAGAAAATTCTCAGAATGATGCTCCATGGGAATCAATCAATGTCGTAATATATTATTCTTTGGATTATGTCGGAACATCCAGGATTTATTTTGAAGTAATAAATCAGTGAACAAGAGAGTGTGAGGGAGTCTTTATTCACGATTGGATTATGTTGGAACTTCAAAGATTTATTTTGAAGTAATAACTTAGTGAATGAGGGCGTTTGGGTGAGTCTTTATTCAAATTAACTTTTTCCCCTGTGTCTGTATCTTTTTTAACTCTATACTTTCTGGGTTAGTAATGGGGGTGTCAGTTATATGGCTCTTCATTACTAACCACTGTGCTTGATGCCAGCTGTCAATTCACACCTGACATCAACTTCGAAAGTATTACCTCAACATTCATGGCTGGGTGTCAAATTTATACTGTTATACAAATTGTACACTGACTACTTTACATTATATCAAAGTGTCATATCTTCAGTGCTGTCCCATGAAAAGACAAATATTTACAAAAATGGGAGGGGTGTACTCACTTTTGTGATGACCTGTTAACATACAGTACACAATAACTCAGAAGGGGGGAGCCAGAACTGCTTGAAAAATGGCATGTGAAAAATTAAAAGTGTAAATTCACAAATAATTCCAACTGTACTACAATGCAAAATAAGATTTTTAGCAATAAATTGATCAACCTTTTGAGCCACCCCTGCCACGTCACGGCAAATCTCAGTAGGGGGGTCCTACTCTATATTTAATATTTTCATTGTGCCATGCGGCCTCAAAAATTCATTAAAAGTAGAACCATATTGAAGCAACATATTTACCTGTAACATTTCAGAAACTGCTTCCATGTTTGCAAGGAGAGGCAACTGCGAATAATGGCAGCCCAGGTCCCAGCATGGGTAGCGAACGCCACACACACCAGGTCAATGTCAGAACTAGCCCTCACAGTGCCAGACCAGGGTCCATGAATAAAAGAGGAACAGGCCCAAGTAAATGGTGCTTAATTAACAAAGCTTGTGGAGAAGGGTGAGGTGGTGAAGTTTGAACAGCCACCAATATATAATTTTTGTAGAAACAGAAGGAATCTGCAAACCACACCAGGTGTGTACGGCATGGTGGGGGTCAGCCACCAAACCAATATACATCAGAAGGGGGGTAGCCAGCACTGCTTGAAAAATGGTATGCGAAAAATTAAATTTTAAAGATTTGCCGTGACGTGGCAGGGGTGGCTCAAATAATTGATCAATTGTTTGCTAAAAATCTCATTTTGCATACAGTAGGAATGAATTTGTGAATTTTACACTTTTTATTTGTTGCATGCCATTCATAGGCAGAGCTGGCTCCCCCCTCTCTATAATAATAGTACACAATAACTGTTTAATAATAAATGCTTGGCTTTAGCGTAAAATAGTACAATCAATAGATCTCGCGTTGTACTGTAATAATCTCTGGCTGTAGCAGTCATGTGCCACAATTAGTGCCATCACATTTCAGCACTCACAGTTTTCTATTACTTTTTCCTTAATTTGAACCTTTATTTTTTGGCCAACCCCTTTAATTTCTGTTGGATCATAATACCTTTATTAGATAGGATTACTTTAAATGGGTATTCTTGTTTTATCCAACTTATTTTCAAATATCCTTTTATTCAATTGTGAGCTAATAAAGTGAGTACATCCATTAAGGACCTTCATCTATTAGCCAGACCTGAGAGTGGCTAATAGAGTGTCTCTCTTCTAGAGACCCAGAACATCCTGACATTACACAGTAAGGTAATTAATTATAATGGGAACTGTGTAATGTTTTATTTCCAAAGTGGCAGTACCACGGAGAAACTCGGCTCTTAGTGCTGTGTTCCGCCCAGATTACTGTTCACCTTTCATTGAGTTCTAGAACAACTTAACTATTGTGGGATCTTTCTAGCAAAAAACTATTCTCTATAGCTGTGATTTTCTTCGGCTATTTGCAGTATTTTCTATAGCATTGGCTGCTAGGCTGCTTTATAGATCTGATTTTTTGGAGCAAAACTAGTTTTAATTTAAGGTCGAAGCCAATTGGTGAATCACATGTCGGCTGTGTGTTTCTGTAGTGGATGGTAATTTTTCTCTTTATTACCTGGACCTCTTCGTTTCATGCCTTTTATCAATTATCAATGTACATTTCTCCTGACTACATCATACTACTTTAAGTACCTACTGTTTTTTTCTGGTTTGGTAATTAACTTATTCCACCTATTCTGTCAGCAAGGAGTCATGTACCTGTTTTTCATCATTCTTGAAAAACATTGCTTATGTCCAACACATTTCAGTCATTGATTGACTGAGAATTTCAGTCTATTTTTGTTATACTGTATCTAGAATATGACATGGAAGCAATGGCCACAGGGATCTGGCAAGTGTCAAAATGGGACCAGAGGAGGATCACTGAGACAGTTGCAGTCTGTAGTGCTAAGATATGTGTAACAATGAATATGGCAATATAGACATGCAATACTGCTTTGGAAACAATGTAAAAATTGAGATACTTAGCACACAAAAATAGCCAGTTTTATGTGAGCCTAACAGCCAACACCAAGGGGACCTCTTATTGTTGGGTCCCTATCAAACTAATGTCTCTTTGGGTTAAAAAGGCCAGCTATATAGGTTCCTATCTGCTCATAAATTGTAAGTTTTTTAACACAAAGAAAGGCATTAGTTTGATAAAGACTCAACAATAAGAGGTTACCTTGCCGTTGGCTGTTAGCACCCAAAAATGGCCAGTTTTATGTGAGCCCAAGTATCTCAATTTTTACATGTTTTCCATTGCAGAATTGTATGTCTATATTCCCATATTCATTGTTCCACATATCTTAGCACTACAAAGTGCAACTGTCTCCTTTTTGTTACTAGGTTTCATGCTCAGTCTGCACCTGTTCACATTAGAAACATAGGAAGTGCCATCAGTCTGTTTCTTTGTTTCTTACATCATTTCTTTTAGGCACTGTCAGTTTGTGCTATTCTAAAGGGGGCTTTACACGGTAGCGATATCGCTAGCAATTTCTAGCGATAGCGACCGTGTAAATACCCGCCCCCGTCGCGCATGCGATTGTTTGTGATCGCTGCCGTAGCGAACATTATCGCTACGCAGCGTCACACATACTTACCTGGTCGGCGGCGGCGCTGTGACTGCCGAACAATCCCTCCTTCAAGGGGGAGGGACGTTCGGCATCACAGCGACGTCACCGCAACGTCACTAAGCGGCCGGCCAATCAAAGCAGAGGGGCGGAGATGAGCAGGACGTAACATCCCGCCCACCTCCTTCCTTCCTCATTGGGGCCGGCGGCAGGTAAGTAGACGTTCCTCGCTCATGCGGTGTCACACATAGCGATGTGTGCTGCCGCATGAGCGATGAACCACAACGCTAAACAACCCTTACCGATTTTTGACTTTGGGACGACCTCTCCATGGTGAACGATTTTCACCATTTTTGAGGTCGCCTAAGGTCGCTGGTAAGTATTACACGCTGCGATATCGTTAATGACGCCGGATGTGCGTCACTAACAACTTGACCCCGGCGACCAAACATTAACGATATCGTAGCGTGTAAAGCCCCCTTTAGAGTTTATAAACTGAATAGAATATATATATATATATATATATATAATATTATGATTTTTTTAATCTCATACATTTGTGTTTGCAATCCTCTATTTCCACATTGATATTTTGGTTATCACTTTTACAAGTTTCTAGACAATATAATCTGTATATCACCAATATAAAGATAACAAAACGTCTATATTTTACCTTTGGATGGACTGCCAATAAATTTCTATTTTTACACACACCGTGAAACTAGATTTGTTTTTTCATGAATATCGCCAACATGCATGACTTCTCATTGGTATTTACCCTACTATTAATTCAGCATAGATTTAACTTTATAGGGTTACCCAATAGTTTTTTCTGTCTGTCTTACTCATCTGGTCTTTTTAATTTTTCAATATTATGCAAAATAAAGTATTAAATACATGTTTTAGCTAGAACTGTGTCCCATTTTTTTTTGGCCCTTTTTTTAATTTATTCATCTCATGCATATAGGCTACTTTCATTATTGTCCCTAGGACAAATATTTAACTGGTTTGATAAGTAACCTCTTACACCTATTCTGTCAGCAAGAACCTCATGTACCTGTGTTTCCACATACTATACACTGCATGTCTCCGACACTTTTCGGTCATTGATTGGCTGAGTGAGCATATTTGGCCATTTCTGATGGGTCAAGCACAAGAATAGAAAGCACAGAGGGCTGAGGATTGGCTAAGCACCAGAATGGGACGGCACGGGGATCATTGACGGTGGGAATCAATTCTTTAATTATTTTTAACTTCTCAGAAAATGTATACATAAAATATATTCGCTAGAAAGCCCCTTTAATTCAATGACATGCTGTCTACACTGGACACATGATCTTGTAATCTTTGGGCTTTAAAACGGAAGAGCCACAATTTTTGGGCTTCTGGAGTAGTATAAGAACGGTATATTGTTACATCCTATTAATATACTAATGAAGTCACTCACGATTTCGCTACATAGTAGACGTAAAGGAAATAACACCATTGAGTATTAACACCCCAGTTTACCTTGTTTCGTGTAAATTTGTCTCCGGGGACTGTTGATTTCTGAAGTTTTCTTGCACCTGAGTCTCCTCGCTTTCCATAGAGAGTTACATAGACATTAGCTAATGTCTCTGCTCCCCAATGATCACCAGTGTGCACAGACACTATATACTGATTAACTGAAAGGAAATTATTCAGAAAGTCACTAGACACGTAAACAACATATGTAATGCTTAGGACTTAGTGTAACTGCTATTAGAATGAGGATAAAGTCTGCAATTCCTCCTCACCAACAGATGCTTTTCTCGGCTCATCCAAATTCATCAACAAAGTAAACGGAAAATTACAAACTTGGAAATAACATTCTTGAAAGCTAAGCAAATTTGGGAGTAAATTCTGAGTAGAAAATACATAAATGTTCTAAATTCTTACTCGTCTGGCCCTCATACAGTACAGTATAAAAAATTAAGGACATTTAGCTTTCAGGTGAAGTTTATGGAAAACATAAAAAAAAAATCAAACTACAGTGATATCATAAAAGTAGGGTATTTAAGGAGGAGCATGCAATGGTGATTTCTTCCTCTCAGAAAATTTATTGAAACAAAACGAACAACAGTGGTGGGTGTACTCCTTTGGTACATAAATAGTTGCTAATAAAAATACCACTTGATACCAAATGATTTTTGTATATACTATATTAGCATATGGTAGAGGTTTTGCCTCTTAAGCGGGCTTTACACGCAACGACATCGCTAACGAGATGTCGTTGGGGTCACGGAATTCGTGACGCACATCCGGCCTTGTTAGCGACGTCATTCCATGTGAAACGCACGAACGACCGGTTAACGATCAAAATTACTTACCAAATCATTGATCGTTGTCCAGTCGTTCCTATCCCGATTATCGTTGCTGTTGCAGGATGCAGGTTGTTCGTCGTTCCTGCGGCAGCACACATCGCTATGTGTGACACCGCAGGAACGAGGAAAGACATCGTACCTGCGGCTGCCGCCAATGAGGAAGGAAGGAGGTGGGATGTTACGGCCGCTCATCTCCGCCCCTCCGCTTCTATTGGGCGGCCGCTTAGTGACGTCACTGTGACGCCGAACGAACTGCCCCCTTAGAAAGGAGGCTGGGTGCCGGCCACAGCGACATCACTAGGCAGGTAAGTATGTGTGATGGGTGTTAGCAATGTTGTGCGCCACGGGCAGCGATTTGCCCGTGACGCACAACCGACGGGGGCGGGTATGCTCGCTAGGGATATCGATAGCGATATCGCAGCGTGTAAAGTGCCCTTTAGTCCAGAATTATTGTTATAAGATTACATTTTTATTTATCTTTATTGAGGACTTATATGTAAGGACACTGTCTGTTCAATATTTCCTGCTTACATAGATGAATTTTGTCATTCATTGTCTGTGATGATTTTGATATAATTCTGCCCACTATATCTATGTTCTATACATTCTTTCATGATGGATGGACTTTGGTTTTAAATGTTTTTATTCTTGTCTAAATAAACATGCTTGATATTTAGTTTAACTTGTGAGTTGAGTGCTTCTTTGGCCCAAGCTTTTTCTTCCCTAAATTACTGTTGTTTTTTTTTGGGCCTATGCACCCTCACTTATTTACTGATTTCATATTTATCTCATAGTTGTGCATTCCCAACCCCTTGTTTGGCATCTCTCATTATTACACCACAAAATGTATTGGCATTTATGATTTAATTTCTTTGCCTGTGAGGATTGGATGGGTTGCTACCGACATCTTCTGGTGAGACATTCAAGTCAATAGCACTTTAGAAAATATAGTTACTTTGAAAATTGTTGGTGTTAAATTGTTGAAATTTATTAAAGGCCACTTTACATGATCGCACCCACCCCCATCGAAAGTCTTGAAACAGCTTACTAGTTTTACCCATCTGTCACGCTCCCGGTGTCCCGACAGCCCTCCTTACCCACTGAGCCGGTCCCTGCATCGCACCACCGCTCCGTACCCACTGATCCAGCCTCACCAGCACACCACCGCTCCTTACCCACTGAGCCGGTCTCACTATCCAGACCCCGCTCCTTACCCACTGATCCAGTATCGCCATCGCACCACCGCTTCGTGCTCACTGACCCAGTCCACGTGTCCGCTGGTCGCGGCTGCCGCTCCCGCTCATGCTCGCCTGCGTCCTGTTCCTGGTCTCAGGAGTCTGACTCTGAGTCTTAGACACATGTTTCTGTATAGGACCGGGCCACGCCCACTTCCCTGGTCTTATAGGCCCAGCACACCTGAAGCAGGATATGACATAGGGCTGTGCTGGGTATATAAGACTGGCCTTTCCATGTGGGCGGGGCCTGATCAACGTGTCTTGAAGCCTTGTCTTTTGAGCTAGGTGCTCAGGTCCCCTTGTACCGTGTCCTGTTACCTGTACCAGCATTCTGTACCGTCTTAAAGTACTCCGTGACCCTGGTGACCTGGTTATACCTGTCCCTGCCACGCCAGTGCTCCGGCTGCCGTGTACCCTGCCCTCCGGTGGGGTGCATGGTCCAGTGGATCCACCTCCTGGGCCTACCAGTCCTCCCTGCCCTGACAGATTGATCAGGCCATGGATTCCGCCGGAGCACAAACGTCTGAGCTGGCTGAACTACGCCAGGAACTGGTGCAACAGCGTGACACCTTACACCGCATACTGAAGTTCCTGACGTCTGTGGACCACCGGTTGTACACGTTACAGACCGCCGCTTCGTCTCCGTCGACGCAGCAGACAGTGTCTAAGTCCAAACCTGTTGTCCCCTTGGCTTCGCAACTCTGCCTCGCTGCTCCGCCTCGCTATGCGGGGGATCCCAAGACCTGCAGAGGCTTCTTGAACCAGTGCTCCCTGCATTTCAAGTTGCTTCCCCATTTGTTTGTCTCAGACCAGGCTAAAGTGGCGTTCCTGATGTCACACTTGGAAGGCGAAGCTCTAGCCTGGATTAACCCCCTGTGGGAGAATGAGGATCCAATGACCACCGACATCCGGGAATTCCTGCAAGCTTTCCGAAGTACCTTCGATGAACCCGGACGTACTACCGCAGTGACCTCTTCGCTCCTCTGGTTACGCCAAGGGACCCTGACCGTCGGCCAATACGCCATCCAGTTCCGCACGCTCGCTTCTGAGCTGGGCTGGAACAATGAGGCCTTGACGGCGGCCTTTTGGGAAGGTCTCTCTGGCCGCGTCAAAGACGAACTAGCCGGCCGTGACGTTTGATATCCTTAGCCACCCGGATTGACCTCCGTTTCCAGGAGCGAACCAAAGAGGTATTCCGGGAGAAGTGACCACCCCGTCACACCTTGTCCCCGCAGAGGCCTACCGCTCCCTCGCCCTTGCCTTCCTGTGATGTGTTTCCAGAACCCATGCAAGTTGACCAACTGAACCAAGCCAAGCAACGCCGTGCAGAACGACTCGCTCGGGGCCTGTGTTTCTATTGCGGAGATGGTTCACATATGCTCCGTTCTTGCCTGGAGAAACCAGGTAGACCCCGGGTCCAAGGGATGGTGGGAACCGCCACCCTTGGCACCGGAATCCCCTCCGTTCCAGTTACGCAGACTGTCCAGGTGACGACGGTGAAGATCAGGTTCACAGCAGAGGCCCACATTGATTCTGGGGAATCGGGTAATTTCATACACCAGTCTGCAGTGAACCGATACCAGGTACCGGTGATCCCGCTTGCCAAGCCCCTCTGGTTCGCCTCCGTGGATGGTAAACCACTATACGAACCTGTCCGGTATACCACTGAACCCGTGAGACTCCAGGTTGGCACTTTGCATACTGAGACCATTGCCTTCTATGTCATCCCAAGAATGGCTCCTGAGCTCCTGCTGGGTCTGCCCTGGCTTCAACTCCATGACCCTGCCATTAGTTGGCGCTCTGGCGCTATTACTCGCTGGGGGCCCTTGTGTCATGACCACTGCCTACAGCCCGTTCCTCGGCCCCTGTCACCTGAACCTGTTATGCCGCAGGAAGAGGTGACGACGCAGTCCAGTGCCGTACCCCAACTCCTGTCACTTGTGCCTGTGGTGCCAGCGGAACCAGAAGAGACAACGCACTCCAGCGTCGTTCCACCATCCCTGACAATTGAGACTTTGATGCCACCGGCTACTGAGGATGAGACACTGTCCTGTACCCGGTCCGAGACGCCCGATCCGGTCGTCCAAGACTCCAGTCCTGCTTCTGACTGTCTTCCCCTTTCCGTTGCCTCCGTTGCCGCTGACTTGGGTACTCCGATACGGGACATAATGGCCATGAAAATGGTCCGGGGTAAGCAGTCCTTCCTGGTCGATTGGGTGGATTGCGGCCCTGAGGCTCGGTCCTGGTTGTCCCGGAAGTACGTTGCTGCCCCTCTTCGGCACGCCTACATGTCCCGGCCGCGGGGAGGGGGGCTTCAAGGGGGGGTTCTGTCATGCTCCCGGTGTCCCGACAGCCCTCCTTACCCACTGAGCCGGTCCCTGCATCGCACCACCGCGCCGTACCCACTGATCCAGCCTCACTAGCACACCACCGCTCCTTACCCACTGAGCCGGTCTCACTATCCAGACCCCGCTCCTTACCCACTGATCCAGTATCGCCATCGCACCACCGCTCCTTGCTCACTGACCCAGTCCACGTGTCCGCTGGTCGCAGCTGCCGCTCCCGCTCATGCTCCCCTGCGTCCTGTTCCTGGTCTCAGGAGTCTGACTCTGAGTCTTAGACACATGTTTCTGTATAGGACCGGGCCACGCCCACTTCCCTGGTCTTATAGGCCCAGCACACCTGAAGCAGGATATGACATAGGGCTGTGCTGGGTATATAAGACTGGCCTTTCCATGTGGGCGGGGCCTGATCAACGTGTCTTGAAGCCTTGTCTTTTGAGCTAGGTGCTCAGGTCCCCTTGTACCGTGTCCTGTTACCTGTACCAGCATTCTGTACCGTCTTAAAGTACTCCGTGACCCTGGTGACCTGGTTATACCTGTCCCTGCCACGCCAGTGCTCCGGCTGCCGTGTACCCTGCCCTCCGGTGGGGTGCATGGTCCAGTGGATCCACCTCCTGGGCCTACCAGTCCTCCCTGCCCTGACACCATCATGAGGTGTTTCATGTGTGGCTCCTTTGTAATGAAACACCTTTTTATAGGCCATCAGTTGAAGCAGCTGATATTATTTTATTACTAAGTGGCAAGATTGCTTTCTAATTACTGATATATTTCAGTTGGTAGTATGACGTTCCATGGCTTTTTGTAGCTCTCTTTCTTCATGTGTTCAAAACTTTTTCCAGGTGTCATTTCTCATTATGATGCATAACTTTACATATGGACATCTTTGGTTTGATTTCTTAGCGTGTGTTGATTGGATGAGTTGTTACTGACATCTAGTGAGAAATTCATGTCAATAGCACCTTTAGAAAATATATTTACTTAGAAAATTGGTGATGTGTCCAATAATCATTTCACCAGCTATATATAGTATCTTGTGCTCAGTCTGTGGCAGCATTCAGCAGGCCCCAGCTACTATGGTAACCAATTGGAAGCTCATAATTAGGCTGGGGCCACACAAGCATTACTGTGAGTGGATCATATGACAGTTGGCTCCCCCTCTGCTGTGAGTGTACGTCAAGTGTCATGCCAATGTGATGCGATCCTGCGATCGCAGCATAGCTGCAGAGGAGAGGGAGGGATTAATCTCCCTATCTCTTCCATTATCAGCTGATGGGTATATCGCACTACACTTCGGTGTTGTCACGCTCCCTGGTGCCCGTGCCATGCTCCCCGGTGCCCATGCCACGCTCCCCAGTTCTCCTGCCACGCTCCCTGGCTCCCCTGCCACGCTCCCTGGCTCCTCTGCCACGCTCCCCCGCTCCCGGACCTCGCTTCCTCGCTCCCGTGCCACGCTCCCCGGTCCCCCGCTCCTCAGCCTCCATGCTCCCTCACCTGCGTCCTCCAGGCAACCCGGTCCCCGGTCCCGGCGTCCCTCCGCTGTCCTGAGCCGGCCCGGCACTCCTGCCTCCTGTACAACGCATCCTGCTCTGGCTTCTGGCACCCGGGCCTCGCGCATGCGCATTAGGGCGCGCGCGCGGTCATTGACCCTCTCTTAAAGGGCCAGTGTCCTCCAACAGGATATTGAGGAATCAGGTACAGGGTATATAGGGGGATCCTTTCCAAGTGGGCGGGGCCTGTTCTTCGTGTTTAGTAAGCTAGGAGTCAGGTCTCCCTGTGCCTTGTCCCGTACTTACCTATCTCTCTTGTAGAGTCGCTCCTGTCTCGACAACCGGTCCTGACGACTCCTGAACCCCGAACGGTGACTGCCTGCCATCCCGTCAGTCCCGACCATCTCCGATCCCTGGATCCGTGTGGTGACTCACCTCCTCGCTCCGTTGGTTCCGGATTCTGCCTGACGTCATCTCGGCCTCCGAACTTGAGCTCCGTCACCCGGACTACCTTCAGAGACTCCGTGGTCCCAGGGACTTCTTCACTCCACTCCTCTGAACGGACTGTCCTGCTACCTGTAGTGCTCCGGCTACCGGGCACCTTGCCCTCGGTGAGGTGTTCAGCCCAGTGGATCCACCTCCTGGGCCTACCCGTCCTCCTGGTCCTAACAGGTGTAACGCGAGTGCAGTGCAATATTTCTCTCGCACCCATAGACTTGTATGGGTGCCAGTGAAAACTAATTGGGTTCAACCTGCGGCATGCTGCAATTATTTTCGCAGTCCAATTAGGGCTGATAAAAAATTGCTCATGGGAGCTGCCCCATAGAGTAACATGGGTCCGGGTGGAGTGCGATTTTTTTTATCGCATTCCAGTCGCTTCCGTTTTACTGTCCTTACCCTTATTCGAAGCTGCTGTCATTTTTGAGTCTGTCAAAAAGTACTTTGAGTAATGATTCTCCAGGTCAGTGCGGTTATAACAATGCCAAACTCATTAAATAAAGTAAAAAAATATATAAGTCTAGAAGAAAAATTCACAAATTTCTAAGAAAGAAAAAAGAATATTAGGTTTGTGTTGCTATTTTCTGAGACCTGTAACATTTTTGTTTTCCCATTGATTGAGCTGGATGAGGGCTGTTTTTTGTTGATGAGCTGGTGGTTTTATTGATAGCATGTTTGGCTTCATGCGATATTTTGATTGGTTTTACAAATTATGCAGACAAAAGTCACCTAGAAATCATCATGGCGGGCTAAGCCAAATGGAATAGATGGGCAAAGCAAATAACCCCAATGAGAAAGAACTTCACCTTAAAATCCCTAAAATAATGGTACTGAAATACTGTCTACAGAACTGTTATCAACCACTATTTGGTCACTGTACTGCAGAATATTGGACTATTTTGTACTGTTTGTTTTTATTAAAGTGGTGGCCCATAACTAAAACATATTTTAATCCTAAAACGCATATCTATTTAATGTCATAATCCAATCTCTTTACCAAAATACTTTAATTAAAAAGTCCCTACTGTTCTTCTACTCATTTTTTCCCCTGCTTCTTCTGTTATGACGCTTTGTCTGAGAATACCAGTGCATGATAGTTGACATTAGGGGGCAGAGGCTGCAGTCACTGCCACAGCCTCTGCCCCTCGATGAAATGAAGCGTCATCAGTGTCATCCATTTAAGGGGCTGTTCTGTTCCTGTGTAGTAGGTGGGCAGTGCCCCTATGATATAACTGGCTAGGTCTTATGTATTTACTATCTACTGTTGAATATTAAAAATGTATGTTTTGATATGTACGTGTTTTTAGAGAAGAATAGGTTCCAGATGTAGCAGAGCTATGACTGTCTATCAGGTTACCAAATACTGCCATCTAGTGGTTGGGTTAGCCAGCGGAGAATCAAGCTTTAGAAGAGATGTTTGGTTCCCTATAACCCTATCTTACCTATCACCAGGATTTTCGTATATAAGCAATAGCCAGTGCTATACTGGCGTTATCAGGCTGATTCTATACATACCTGTAGTGGTCAGCTCGGATGTTTAGGTTTTAAAATCCAAAAAAGTAAACTTTATAAAATTAGCTGCTTGTTAAGTGACAGCAGCTGAGGAGCAGATAATATATTCATAGTTATCCCCTCCCCCTGTTAGAATTAGCATAATAATTATACAAACAATTCACTTTGTCTAGCAGGACCTGTGTGAGGTCATACCCATGTGACCAGAAGGGGCAGGGCCTCAGCCACCAAAGCTGGATACCAGGTCACATGGGTATGACCGCACACAGGTCCTTCCACAGACAAAGTATAGTTTGTATAATGCTTATGCTAATTCTAACAGGGGGAGGAGATAACTATGAATATATTATCTGCTCCTTTGCTCATGTCACTGAACAAGCAGCTGACTTTATAAACTTCACTTTCTTGGATTTCAAAACCTACACATCCAAGCTGACCACTACCGGTATGTATAGAATCAGCCTGATAGTGCCAGTATAGCCCTGGCTTTAGCTTATATACGAAAATCCTGGTGATTGGTTCCATTTAAAGTAGTAAAAGGCAGGAGTAACAGATGACAAGGTGGATGATTAGGAGAAGGAGCTCCAGGGGAAGTCAGTTGAAGAAGTGGATTAAAAGTGAGAAGATGTGGCCTCGGTGTGAGGGCCAGTAAGTGAACCCCTAGGTAAACTCTGTAGGTCTGGAGCCTAAGGCTCACCCTAGTGGGCTTAGAGGGTCATCCAGCTAGAGAAGCATTCGGTATTAGGGGAAAGGAGGTGCAGACCCCTGATTATTGGGGACTAGGTCCAAAATAGCAAGGGACAGAATGAAGGATAGTACCCCACAGAGAGAGAGGAAGGTCATGTCTGCCATAACGATGTTGAGAATTAAAGTAAACAAAAATTGTTTGGCTAAGTGAATTCTGATGTTTTGTGTTTTACAACCCGACGGCATCAACCTCTGACAGCGGGGGTAATGAGTGTACTGCCCCGCGGGCCCGGCTGCGACCGCCAAGCCGCTCGGATTCGTGCTCGTACTGCGAGTGGTGGCTCGAGCCTCTCACGGACTCGGGGGTCACGTTGCTCTGCAAGGGGGTTGGTGCTACACGAAGGGATTTAAGTGCTTGATTTGGGATGATAGTTCGTGACACCACCCACGGGTTGTGGTGATTATGGACACCACTGCTGCGGTGAAGGTATGGGGCTCCCGGGAGCGATGGGATGGCGCAGCTAGGTGTTGACCCCTCCGTGGGCAGAGGGTGTTGGTCCCGAGGGCCGGGGTGCAGGGTGAAGTGTTGCGGTGCAGTGCGGTGCGGTGACTGATGGCACTGGTGTACTCACTCTGACACAAGACACTGGAGTCTCTGGTAAACCAAACGGAGTGATGAACGGGCCCCGCAGCCCGCTGCAGCTTCTTCCAGACTAGGTTGGTGATTTCCGCCTTTCTCCTGCACCTCTGTGTGTAAAATGTTTTGACTCCTATGCCTCGACACCGGTAGTCTGCTCCCCGACTTGTGTATGCCGGGGGAGCCCGTTTGCCAGCAGACGCTGGCCCTTTGGGTCTCTATGCCTTGGCGGTGGCTTTACCCTGTATGGTTGGGCTGTTCTCTTCTAAAGGGACTTGTGTGGGGTAGGTCCTTAAGTCCAGTCCGCAATCATTTGATTCGACTCGGCCCTGTTGGTTCAGGGCTTTGTACGGGGTCTGAGTACCCTGCTTGGTGCTCCGGTATCCAGTTGGCTCCCCGGTTCGGTTCCGGCGGGCCACTACCCTGTCCTGGTCCCTTACGGTTCCGCCGGTCGTATTCTCGGTCTCCTGCAGGCGGCCACCACCGTCTGCCTCCTTGCCAATGGGGCCGGGGCTCCGACCCAGCCACCGGGTAGTCTCTTATCAGGGCACGGACACAGGACTGCCCGTGACCTTGACTGCTCTCGACTTGCACTTGAACTAGTGTGTGTCAGACTAACTGTTTTCCCGCCTCCAAGCCTGTGAACTCCTCGGGGGGCGGAGCCAACTGCCTGGCTCCACCCCCTGGTGTGGACATCAAACCTGGAGGGTGGTGACAAGGTTTTTAGGTTGACTGGTGTTACCTAATCGGGAGGGGGTGTGGTGTTGTGTGTGTGACTACCTGGGACGACCTGGATAGTCTAGGGCGTCACATGAGCACCGGCCCAAAGCAGCAAGGAAGTGTCGTGCACCCCACCCAAGTCATGTCCGCACACGCAGGCTCCTTGGAGGTCAACGCTTGTGTGGCCTTGGGCCAGTTCATTCATTCACCAGCTCTACTATGTGTCAATTGCCAATTCTGACTTATGCTCAGTAGATCCTTGTCACTGTGCAATATGCTCAGTGACAGTACACTCACTCACTGGCTCTGATCAAAAATAACTTCCCGGCATTTTATATTTTGAAACCCTAGCAATCTTCTTGATTGTATCAACAATAATTTAAGTAATATTCAAGCATTTAATGTAGCCTCACTAATATTTACCAGGTAAAAGTTCTTTCTGATCACTGATCACCCGAAATTCTTTTATAACTTCCTCTTCTTCATCATCCACAAGGAGCCAAGAGTTACAGTCAAACTGCACGTCCTGTCTGGTTTCTTGTTCTACGATGTGAATGCTTTCCAAATGCCATCCCGGTGCAGAGGATAAATGATCGCAGACAAGGCGCAGCTTATATATTTCTCCAATATCTTTTATTGTTACCTGTTTTTTAATAAAATTAATGAAGGCAATTCAGTTGGGAAATATAAAATATTCTCTGAAACTAACATTTCTAGTGACATTCTAATAACTAATAGCTCATACATTACCAGGTAGGTATCATTCTATGGACAAGGTGCATAACTAATGTTTTTTTAATTGTTTCCCTTTCGCCCCATTGGCCCTCAAGGCTGCATGTGGGTAACAAGTGTTGGCCCCTGTCTATTTCACCCTTTGCATCACAAGTATAGAGAATGTTTTTCAGATTATCTTTGGCCCATCCAAGTCCAGTATTCTCTGGCACCTTCCTAGGTTTGCCTTGTGCTGACAAAAGGCTAAAGGGTGCTTTACATGCTGCGACATTGCTAACGATATATCGTCGGGGTCACGGTGTTTGTGACGCACATCCGGCGTCGTTAGCGACATCGCAGCGTGTGACAGCTAGGAGCAACGATCAACGATCGCAAAAATGGCAAAAATCGATCGTTGACACGTCGCTCCTAATCATAATGTCATTGGTGTTTCATTCCGCAGGTTGTTCGTCGTTCCTGCGGCACCACACATCGCTATGTGTGACACCGCAGGAACGACGAACATCACCCTACCTGCGTCCACCGGAAAGGAGGAAGGAAGGAGGTGGGCGGCATGTTCCGGCCAATCATCTCCTCCCCTCCTCTTCTATTGGGCAGCCGTTTAGTGACGCTGCTGTGACGCCGAACGCACCTCCCCCTTGAAGGAGGGATTGTTCGGCAGCCACAGCGACGTCGCTGAACAGGTATGTGCGTGTGACGCTGCCGTAGCGATATTGTTCACTACGGCAGCGATCATCACATGTCGCATGAACGACGGGGGCAGGTGCTATTGCTCGCGACATCACTAGCAATCGCTAGCGATGTCGCAGTGTGTAAAGCACCCTTTAGTCCTGGACAGGCAAAGAAACATAATTCTGGGCAACTGTCTGGACAGCTCAGTAAGGCTGTGTTCACACTGCTAATTTGTTGTGGATTTTACACATGAATTTCTAAGCTGAAAAGCACAGCATTTCTGCATTTAAAATCTGTGCATATTTTTCACTCTTGATCATGATTTTTATGTTCTTTTCTGATGTTGACAGCCAAAAACACAACAAAATGATGGCATCCAGCAACTTCCCCTGTAGAATAAGGGTCTCTATTTAAATGCATAGGTAAACTCTTAAAGGTGCATCAGAAACTGACATTCTGTGCATGTAAAAATCTCAACCATAGCTAATTTTTCTGGGTAAAAAAAAATAAAATTTCCAGCATGTGATAAACCAAAAATCATATATTTTGCTCATACTGTAAAATGTTGCAAATTTTATAAGTGGAAAATCTGCATCAAATCCACAACGTGTGAAGCTAGCCAAACACAATGGTGTTAAAAGATCAAGGCGATGCTGTTCCTGGGTTATGCCAAGTGCAGACCTGCATGATTAGGATGAGGCAGTTTTGTGCTCCTTGAATTACTGGGTCATGTGTCAACCTCTCAAGCCCTCTGGGCATAACTTAGGCGGGCTTTGCACATTGCAACATCGCAAGCCGATGCTGCGATGTCGCACGCGATACTCCCCGCCCCCGTCGCAGGTACGATATCTTGTGATAGCTGGCATAGCGAAAATTATCGCTACGCCAGCTTCACATGCACTCACCTGCCCTACGACCGTCGCTCTGACCGGCGACCCGCCTCCTTCCTAAGGGGGCGGGTCGTGCGGCGTCATAGTGACGTCACACGGCAGGCGGCCAATAGCGGCGGAGGGGCGGAGATGAGCAGGATGTAAACATCCCGCCCACCACCTTCCTTCCGTAGAGCTGCCAGCGGCAGGTAGGAGATGTTCCTCGCTCCTGCGGCTTCATACACAGCGATGTGTGCTGCCGCAGGAACGAGGAACAGCATTGTACCTGTCGCGGCACCGGCATTATGGAAATGTCGGAGCCTGCACCAATGATACGATAACGACGCTTTTGCGCTCGTTCATCGTATCATCTAGGATTTACACACAACATCGCAAGTGACGCCGGATGTGCGTCACTTTCGATTTGATCCCACCAACATCGCACGTGCGATGTTGCAACGTGCAAAGCCACCCTTAGTGTTCTTCTTTTGAGGGGCATTTCTCCTCGCGATTGTGGTTATGTCATAAATAATGATGGGCGAGCAGTACAATGCTCGGTGCTCGGTACTCAAAATGATGAGTGAACAGTACGATATTGGAGTGCTCGTTACTCGAGCTGATCAGACGCTTGGACCGACTCAACTCAAGTAACGGGTATAATGGAAGTCAATGATTGACCAGTTCGGCTCTCCACCCACATACAGCCAGCTATAAACAGAGCTTTTCCGAGTGAGAGAGAGTGTTTTTTTTTTTTCCGTGAGAGCCATTTAGAGACCGCAAGTCGCTCTTACTGGAATGCCTGCTCGTATCATTATTGAAATAAGCCTGTGCTCTGTATTCAATGTTTTACAAAATGACACATCTGAGCAGCCGCCATACTCGGAAGAGCACTATGAGTACCTGAGCTTCCCGATGCTCCATTGAGTACTGACCATGCTTGCCCATCATTAGTTATAAATGTCTGATTGGAAGAGGTTCTATATATAAAGAAAATGAAAATCCTCTATCCCTCTATTTGATAAGAGAAGCTTAGAAAAGTTTTACTACATTTGATCAGCACTCTGTCCTTAACACATGGTCCACGTGGAGATAACAATATAAATGAGAGTGTGCTGGGACTTTTTCTGAAGTGAGTGATAAGCCCAGGAAAGTAGGTAATGTACATTATTGATTTTTGATCCTGAAGAAGGGGTTATACAGCTCCGAAACACGAAGAAGAATAAAATCCGATGTCTTAATCCCCACTGATCTTTAGTAATTTTGTTCTGGCAGTGCGGATTAACCCTTTTCTTCCATCTCCTACAAAGCCTAGAAAAGTGGCTGTGAATGTGCATGGCAGATTCCATTTTGCTTTATGAATGTTGCAAATTATTAGGGTGTTTCAGTATCTACAATGAACATAGCACCACACATGCTCCTTGGAGTACCAAACATCGGAGTGGGGTACCATTAATCTCCTAAAAGGTATGTGTTCTAGAATTGGTATGTACACTTACCATTCATCCCATTTTTCTATCCCTGGTGATGTTGCTTACAATCTGACCATGTTATTACACCTCTCCTGTACACTGTATATTGATTGTATCAGCTCTATTCCCTGTGCTTAACAGTACAGAGCTGGATGCCAGGGCTTCTTGTATGCACAGTGAATGGCATATAAAAATTAAGCCTAGGATATTCTGCAGTGAAAAATGCTAATGATTCAATAAAAAATATAATACCTGCAGGTAATTTATGTTTTCTAATCAAATAAAACAGGTCCTTCCAGCCAGACACATTCTAGACTTTATTAGGCTATTACATTTTATAGTAAAGAGAGGTAACTGATATAACGAGCTCAGCTTTCTCCTGTAAGTTACCAAACACACGGAGGATGCATTCAGTCAAACAATCTGGTGTACGGAACATGCTTGTGTCAAGCGAATGGATTAATAGAATGTCATTTGAGAACATGCGGAAGGTGAACGCAAGCAATATGCAGTAACTTATACTACAGCAAATCAATGTATGTGCGATCAATATACACGATAATACCTTCGAAGGCCAGCAACATAGTAAGTGAATGCATGGTACTTTGTTCAGGGGCTATTGAATGTTCTTTTTAAGCTGATTTTTCTTTTTAGTCTATAGCTTTATGTTTGCAGCAGTCACATAACTATAAATGAGCATATAGTATTTATACTATAGCACTATTACAAGTTACAACATAGCCTCAAGCAATGAGACTAGCCATGCAAGCTCCAGAATTATGTGGCCTCTAAGTCGGTATGGTCTCTTATACCTCAAAATCCATCACTTCCAATACACCGTATAGCACAAATTCAACCTATATCTCTGTGGCCCCATTCAAATGTCCATGATTTTTCAAGTATGCAAAAATCATTCTGTCATCAGTGTTTTTCATCTAATGTTTATCAGTGTTTTATCAGTTTTTACCTTGTTTCATCACTGATTTTCACGTATGAAAAATTAAATAAATGACAAATCTCCTATTTATTGCAATGCTAATCACGGAATGCACAGGAGCTGTACACCGACACCATCTGTGATGTCTGTGATTTTCAGGCACACACAGACTTGGATGGTTAATTTTGACCCATGATGCTAATCAAAAACTGACATGTCTCCGTGTCAGGTCTAATAGATTTGTATTGGCTAATTTGATTTGTGATACTGGAAAAAACTGACATACAGGTACATCTCAATAAATTAGAATATCATGAAAAAGTTAATTTATATCAGTAATTCAATACAAAAAGGGAGATGCATATATTATATAGAGTCAATACACAGGTGTAATCTATTTCAAGTGTTATTGTTTTATTCAACGATACAACCTGATAGGGATCGCTGGTAAGTTGCTAGGAGGTCGCTGGTGAGATGTCACACTAAGCGACGCTCCAGCGATCCCACCAGCAACCTGACCTGGCAGGGATCGCTGGAGCATCGCTACATGTGGAAGCATGCTGCGCTTGGTAACTAAGGTAAATATCGGGTAACCATCCCTATATTTACCTTGGTTACCAGAGCACACCGCTTAGCGCTGGCTCCCTGCACACCTAGCCAGAGTACACATCGGGTTAATAACCCGATGTGTACTGTGGCTACGTGTGCAGAGAGCAGGGAGCCGGCACTGGCAGAGTGAGAGCGGCAGACGCTGGTAACGAAGGTAAATATCGGGTAACCAAGGTAAGGGTTTCTTGGTTACCCGATGTTTACTGTGGTTACCAGCGTCTGCAGAAGCCGGCTCCTGCTGCCTGCACATTTAGTTGTTGCTCTGTCGCTGTCACACACAGCGATGTGCGCTTCACTGCGGGGGAGCAGCAACTAAAAAATGGCCCAGGACATTCAGCAACAACCAGCGACCTCACAGCAGGGGCCAGGTTGTTGCTGGATGTCACACACAGCAACATCACAAGCAACATCGCTGCTACATCACAAAAGTTGTTCCTTAGCAGCGATGTTGCTAGCGATGTTGCTTAGTGTGACGTGGCCTTAACACCTCAGCAGTGCCACAGGCTGATCGCCTCCATGCCACGCCGCATTGATGCAGTAATTCATGTAAAAGGAGCCCTGACCAAATATTGAGTGGATTTACTGTACAGACGTTTCAGTAGGCGCCAACATTTCTGAGTTTAAAATAATTTTTTTAGTTGGTCTTATATAATATTCTAATTTTCCAAGATAATGACTTTTGGGTTTTCATTGGCTGTAAGCCATAATCATCATCATTAACAGAAATAAACACATGAAATAGATCACTGTGTGTGTAATGACTCTATATAATATATGTGTTTCCCTTTCTGTATTGAATTACTGAAATAAATTAACTTTTTGATGATATTCTAATTTATTGAGATGCACTTGTATCTCCATGAGTTTGGCAGAGTCTGTAAAAAAAACACAGGCATGTGACCAGCCCTATAGAGTATAATGGTTACTTGTTTTATCCGTGAAAAACGCGGACAGAACAGGTACATGCAACATGTATGTCTCAATGAAACAAAAAATAGATGTGAATAAACAGCCCCATAGATTATAATGGGTATGTGTTTGATCTGTGAAAACCATGGCTAGGACACGTATGTGAAAAATAGACGTCTGAATGAGGACTAATGGCTTCTCCTTTATTGTTTAAGCTTTTCTTGTGAGAATTATAAAGTATTTTGCTTTTTACTTTATAGCAAAGATGACCAAAGAAAATACAGTGAAAAATAGGAGGTGTGAACATACCCAAAAAGTGAAGGAAGCAGTAACCAAAAGAATTTTTTTTATTTTTGGCTTTTTGATATTCAACAACTTTATTTTTCAGTCAGAACAAAGTTGTGTTTTTTCTGCAATTCAGCTTCAGTTAGGGTTAAGATTATACTAATTATTCTGCTTTTATCACACAAGGAATGTAGAGAAAAATTATTTTGTGGAAATTGTTTTTCCTTTTTTATGCCAGTTACCAATCAGTATAAGTAATGTGTTCCCTTTACTGTACCCATGGCACACTGCTATTTTGATGTATCACAGTTTTATGTTCGTCTAATCTGCATTTACTTACCAAAAACTCATCTCTAGAGCCGGGAAAGAAAGAATGGGTAACAGAATTTTGCGAAAGAAAAATATCATTTGTTTTCCCATCTGACCCGTAAATAACGACATTAACTCTCATCTCATTATTCCACACGGAATCATTGGCTGTTGTTATTTGGATATTCCAAAGTTTTCCTACAGCAAAAAAAAAAAAAAAAGAATGTGAACAATATATATAATGTAGAATAACAACACCAGGTATTGGAAACTTTGCAAAGCTTTATAAAATATGTGAATACAATTTGAATAGATCACTTCTAGGTAACTAATGCAAGGCACACACTGCTTCTGTACCCTTTATCTGAAATGATGCAGTATTATGCCACCTTGGTACTGGATCCAATTATAATAATTATGTAATTGTTATTGGGTATACAGCTGGTATTGTGTAAGCATCTAATCACAGGTGAACAATGATTTTATCATAAATCATCATAGAAGGAGAAGAGAGGTAAGATTATAGACGTCACCATCAGACAAGCTCACTGTGGGCTGATTCGATTCAGTGATCTTCTATTTAATCTGATACTTAGAAGCTATACAATAAAAATCTATTGTAGAAATGATATAGGTATGCATACACTTTAAAGGGGTTATCCACTACTAGGACATCCCCTTCTGATTCCACATATTTCCACCAGGTAATATAATAAAGCCTATACTCACCTCCCGCACCAGCGCCGTTCCAGCAGTGCCTTCCTTCTCCCCACCTTCGCACCAAATGAACATGAACAGGAAGTGAGCGCAGCCGCTGTACTCACTTCCTGTTGATTTAATTTGTTTGGTCATAAGGCGGGGAAAAGGATGCCAATGCTGATTGGACATTGGGCTTGCATGACATCACAACCCCATGTGAGTCCCGACACTGCGAGCCGCGGCACCGCTGGATCGTGAGTATAGGCTTTTTTATTTTACCTGGGGGAAACAGGTGGCATCAGATTGGGTTGTCCTAGTAGTGGACACCCCTTTAATGAGAATGAGAATAATATTTTACCAATTTTTTACTTATAATAATTGTAACTTATATTGCAAAAACTTGCAAGCATTTGGGAATGTCTTCTGTTAACGAGAATTGAAATATTTTATATTTTCACTTTTTTTTATCTTTTATGTGTATCTTGAAGTAAATCTACCAAATGAATGCCAAAAGGGCACTGTTTTCACATATGTACTGCACAGTATCCATTAGGTGCCTCTGTGCATGAGTGTTCTCCTCCATAATGAGGCATACGAAGGAACATGAAATGCACATGTTGCATAATAGTTTCAAATTTTCTCTTCAAATTTTCAGCAGCAAGTTCACAGCATAATACAGTAACAGCAATGGAGATTAGATCAATCATCGTCTATTTGCTGTAGATATTGTCCACACATAAATTGGCATGCGGTTGGGGTTTGGGTCTACGCCCTGCAGTACCTGCTAAATGTCTTTCACTACCACTGTCCCCTCTATCCCCTCCTCCTGCCAGGGTAGAAAGAAATGATAAATCAGTGTGTCTTGGGGTGTGGTTAAAATTTGCTGTAGTGCTTATGATGCGCCCATGGGGTCTGGGGAGTTACTCGTCACCGGGCAGATTTAGGGAGAGGA
The DNA here is from genome assembly GCF_048569485.1 of Anomaloglossus baeobatrachus. NCBI lineage: Eukaryota > Metazoa > Chordata > Amphibia > Anura > Aromobatidae > Anomaloglossus > Anomaloglossus baeobatrachus. Next base: position 136,034,502 of record NC_134358.1, read on the forward strand.
ATGTCACAGTGGCCAGGCCCGGTTCTGTGACGCTGGTGGCATCAATAAAGATGGATGAAGGGAATATTTACAGGGGAGTAGAGTTTGTATTCATGATGCCACCTGTGGTTTGCGGCTAATATAGGATCACCCGCTGCAAGAGGTTTCCTCTGACGGCAGATGGTAGTGCAGCTAGGTTGGTACAGCTCCCCACAGGCAGAGCTGAGGCCCACAGGGAAGTTGGGAGTAGTAGTCCACTCTATTAAAGGAGCGCAGGGGGCGGAAAGGATTGGACGACACAGAGGTTGCAGTTAAAGTTCTTAACTCACTGAGATGTCACCGCCTTTGGACTGCCAGACTCCGCTATCATGGCTCCAGCCGATCCCGGATAGTTCAGAGGCCAGAACCGGTGTTTTGTTATGTGAGTCCTTCCTCCTTGTGCTGTGTTGTGTGAGTCCTTATGACTTGAAGTTACACTGGGACCAGAGTCCTTGGTTGGGCTCCACTATTGTCCCATATGGCAAGCAGCTCTTTTGTCATGACTCCTGGCTCTATATGCTGCTGTGCCCCGGGCGCTTTGTGTGGGCCAAAAGACTTGAAATCCTTTGCCCGGCGGATTCTGCTGGTGGGACATTCAGTGCCCACCAGCCTAGGGCTCCGCACCCTGTTCTTTGCGCTCGGTCATGAGGGGAGTTCTCCTCTCAGAGACCGTGTTCTCCCCACATCTCACTTGTTCCCTTGTGGCTGACTAACTGTCACTGACTAAATTAATATGTGTGTGTGTGTGTGTGTGTGTCTGTCGCCATGCTCCCTGATGTCTAGCTCCGCCCCCCCAGAATCCTGAACTAGTGGGTGGGCGGTCCCAATCCTTGTGGTGACCATCCGAATGACCCTAGCCTAACCCAGTCCCAGTGAGAGGGAGATTACCTGTGTGTTTTGGTGGATTGTGATGGTTTACCGGCAATGACCTCCTCTGTACCCACAATGAATACTGCACCTCTGGTGAGGTGCAGTACCCTGTGGCAACTGAAGCCTCAGGGGCACCACACTTAATATAATTTCAAGATTGAAATTTACATAGATGTGATAATTTGCCAATCCCATATTTAATATCAAAATATTTCTTGTATTCTCAATTTTTCGATGTCACATAAATTTTAACTTATAGTGATAACACTGAGACATGTGTACATCAGATAAGGATAACCTGGACAGTTACAGCATTCACAATACTAAATTTCTAGAGCAGCTCTGCCTATTGCAATGTAAGGAAGTAGATGATTCCCACATCAGAAAATATACAAGAGGAGTTTGTGTGAGTGAACATTGCCATCTGCTGGACAAAGCTTGAGGAATAGGAACTCATAAATTAGGACAGGATACAAGATAAGGAGAAGTGATTCCTGAGGGAAGATAGTCAAGAGGGGTACCCAAGCATGTGACCATCTGTGATGCAGCTGGGAAATATAAAAAACCACCGAAGCCACAGCAGTGGAGTCATCGATCACACTTGAACCAAGTCGGACGTGTTGAGGAAGTTGAGCTGGCATATAGCTGCAACCAGAGGCGCAAGAGTAATGGTGTGCAGTCCCTGAGGGAGATCGAACATGTAAGATGAAAAGACAGAGTTACTAAAGACGACAACCATGTGAGCTGGAAGGACTGATTAATGAAGAAGACAACGACCGTGTGATCTGGATGGACTGAATTACTGAAGAGTGAGTTACTGAAGAAGAAATGATTGGGAAGCCTAGTTGAGGGACAATATACTTGAGATGGCTAAAGGACAGGAGGCCCCTTTAATGGTACATAGTTAAGACTGAGAGACAGAGGTAGCGAGTGCAAATTGCGGCTTAACAGGGACTTGAGCTAACTCCCGTTAGAGCCTATGGTTAACATTACAGATATTTATAAAGAAGATGGCAAGGACAGTTTCAGTGACTAGACAGACGTTGATGGGCAAAATATCGAAAGTTAATTTGAATATTGTGTGGGAAATTGTAGGGCTACAGTTTGTGATTTAAAATTGTACTGTAATCTAATTTGATCATTGAAATTGTAAATAGTTAACATATCTCCATCTTGTTACACTGTCATCTGTGCTGCTGCATCCATCTATCTGTTTTAGGGCTTGTTATGGATTACAGACAGTACTGTAATGTCCAACAATAGAAGGTCACAGCGTTTGGCTGTGCAAAATGCTCCCTGACTTTCTATTGTTCTTGCTGTTAGTATTCAATGCACTAGGTAGTTCCTCTACTGGGTTTTCATCCTTTTCCCTTTAAGACTCATTGGAGCTCCTCTTCCCTTCAGCTACTAATCATTTGCATTTCCCTTTGGGTTTAAATACTCTCATTTTCCCTTGAGTTGTGCTGGTGATATTCATTTCTTTCGAGCTCTGGGTGCAATCAGGTGGTTTACACTCATCTGTGGTATTTTTGCTGAAACTGTGAGTCATCTGTAGATAAGTAGTTTATGCACTATTTCTCCTGTGTGTCCTCCTTGTGTCTTCTATAGTTGTTTAGTGGGGTTGACGAGGAGCTCATCCCACTTGTTCCCTATTTAGGGCCCAGCACTAGGCATACCGAGGGTCAGGTATTCAGCTCGGCGCATAGGTGCGGAACCTATCTAGGTTGGTTAGGGACCCCAGAGACAAGCGTTAGGTTTCATCAGGGGTCACCATGTCCCCCTTTCCTAGTCACAAGGTTTCCCTTCCCTTTTGCCGTTTGCTTGGTACTTCCCCGTACCTAGTGTGACAAGGGCTTGCTCACACCACCGTACAACACAGATAAGTGCTATACAATGTTTTATCGGATAGTACTTGCTCCAATATCATACTATGCAGCAGTGCTGACCAGCACTTTTTTTCTCGTTCTGATTCGGCATGAGAAAAAAAAAATCGTTATATGCTAGGATTGTCAGTTATCATGCGCACCCATAAGTGACGGAGTGTGAAACATTGGACTTCACTTGCATAGCATTCCCGCCATCATTGGCAGCCTTGTGAAAGTGATCACGGACGCTGATGGGTTGTCATGACATCCAGGGGTCAGCTGATAACTCCTGTCACTGTCATGACGAAGTTCCTGTGAATGATGGCAGAATACCAGCATTCACAGGAGATCAGCATTTCTTCTGTTCAGGGGGAAATTGAAGCACTGCTCTGGTCAGCAGAAGAGAGTGCAGACATGTAGTAACCTATGGGGACTAATAAAATCAATAAAGACTAAGTAAAAAAAGTTTTTAAAAATATGAAAAAATAAAAAAACACAAAAGTTTAAATTACCCCCCTTTTGCAAAATTGGAAATAAAAAACAAGCATATATTTGGTATTGCCGCCTTCAGAAATGCCCAATTTACTGGTAAAAGGCATAGCGAGAAAAAAAAATCAAAAACAACAGAATTGTGATTTTTTTTTTTGGTCGTCACAACATTGCATTAAAATGCAATAACAACTATCGTATATACCTAAAAAGGGTATAATTGAAAATGTCAGCTCAAGATGCAAAAAATAAGCCATCACTGAGCCCCTGTTCCTGAAAAATGAGAACACTATGGGCTTGGAAATGGGTGGCAAAAGCGCAATTCTTTTTTTTTTTTTACAAAATTCAGATTTTTTTTCACCACTTAGATAAAAGTAAAACTATACAGTACATGTTTTGTATCTACGAACTGTTACTGACCTGGGGAATCATATGACCCGGTCACTATTACTATATAGTGAAAATGGTAAGAAAAAACCCCCAAAAACAATTATTCATTTGTCCTTTTTTTGCAATTTCACCACACTTGGAATGTTTTCCCATCTCCCAGTACATTATAGTCAGGGCCAGAAATATTTGGACAGTGACACAAGTTTTGTTATTTTAGCTGTTTACAAAAACATGTTCAGAAATACAATTATATATATATATATATATAATATGGGCTGAAAGTGCACACTCCCAGCTGCAATATGAGAGTTTTCACATCCAAATCGGAGAAAGGGTTTCGGAATCATAGCTCTGTAATGCATTGCCTCCTCTTTTTCAAGGGACCAAAAGTAATTGGACAAGGGACTCTAAGGGCTGCAATTAACTCTGAAGGCGTCTCCCTCGTTAACCTGTAATCAATGACGTAGTTAAAAGGTCTGGGGTTGATTACAGGTGTGTGGTTTTGCATTTGGAAGCTGTTGCTGTGACCAGACAACATGCGGTCTAAGGAAATCTCAATTGAGGTGAAGCAGAACATCCTGAGGCTGAAAAAAAGAAAAAATCCATCAGAGAGATAGCAGACATGCTTGGAGTAGCAAAATCAACAGTCGGGTACATTCTGAGAAAAAAGGAATTGCCTGGTGAGCTTGGGAACTCAAAAAGGCCTGGGCGTCCACGGATGACAACAGTGGTGGATGATCGCCGCATACTTTCTTTGGTGAAGAAGAACCCGTTCACAACATCAACTGAAGTCCAGAACACTCTCAGTGAAGTAGGTGTATCTGTCTCTAAGTCAACAGTAAAGAGAAGACTCCATGAAAGTAAATACAAAGGGTTCACATCTAGATGCAAACCATTCATCAATTCCAAAAATAGACAGGCCAGAGTTAAATTTGCTGAAAAACACCTCATGAAGCCAGCTCAGTTCTGGAAAAGTATTCTATGGACAGATGTGACAAAGATCAACCTGTACCAGAATGATGGGAAGAAAAAAGTTTGGAGAAGAAAGGGAACGGCACATGATCCAAGGCACACCACATCCTCTGTAAAACATGGTGGAGACAACGTGATGGCATGGGCATGCATGGCTTTCAATGGCACTGGGTCTCTTGTGTTTATTGCTGGCATAACAGCAGACAAGGGCAGCCGGATGAATTCTGAAGTGTACCGGGATATACTTTCAGCCCAGATTCAGCCAAATGCCGCAAAGTTGATCGGACGGCGCTTCATAGTACAGATGGACAATGACCCCAAGCATACAGCCAAAGCTACCCAGGAGTTCATGAGTGCTAAAAAGTGGAACATTCTGCAATGGCCAAGTCAATCACCAGATCTTAACCCAATTGAGCATGCATTTCACTTGCTCAAATCCAGACTTAAGACGGAAAGACCCACAAACAAGCAAGACCTGAAGACTGCGGCTGTAAAGGCCTGGCAAAGCATTAAGAAGGAGGAAACCCAGCGTTTGGTGATGTCCATGGGTTCCAGACTTAAGGCAGTGATTGCCTCCAAAGGATTCGCAACAAAATATTGAAAATAAAAATATTTTGTTTGGGTTTGGTTTATTTGTCCAATTACTTTTGACCTCCTAAAATGTGGAGTGTTTGTAAAGAAATGTGTACAATTCCTACAATTTCTATCAGATATTTTTGTTCAAACCTTCAAATTAAACGTTACAATCTGCAGTTGAATTCTGTTGTAGAGGTTTCATTTCAAATCCAATGTGGTGGCATGCAGAGCCCAACTCGCGAAAATTGTGTCACTGTCCAAATATTTCTGGACCTAACTGTATATGGTAAAATGAATGATGTAATTTGAATGTACAACTCATCCTGCAAAAAGAAACCCTCGTAGGGCTATATTGATGGAGAAATAAAAAAGATATGACTCTTGGAAGAAGGAGAAGAAAAAACAAAAATGAAAAGTCTTCATGGGGAGAAGGGGTTCAAAATTACAACCTCAGCTAATCTCACCCATAACTGCTCCAGCTCTGCTTCCCTACTACTTCCCCTGGTCTTTCATGATAGGCTATAGTGGTAATGTCAAAACTATAGTATACATGACAACAGCGTAGCCAATCACTGCCAACCTATTTCCTTTGCATCATGAAAGAGGCAAAGGATTGGCTGCAGCATTCATGCGCACTTGTAGTGACATCACTGTCTGCTGCAGCCTGTGAACTAAACTGGGGGCAGCAGCAGGGAAGCATCACTAAAGCAGCTGATATATAGCAGTGAATATAGCCAAGTTTTTTGAGTTTTATTAAATATGAAAATCTAAGGGGTAAAAAATTAAAAAAACAATAAAAAGCCTTTAATGGAAAATCCCTTTAAATGTAATCAATGGTGTCTTCTATTTTTTCAAGTTACTCCTCTAAGTAGCAGAGAAATCTAAATCTAACTGGAGGAATAATTGAAAAATAGCATAGATAGCATAGCAGAACTGAGCAAGGCTGACGTTATGTAATCACTACAATGGAAAATTGTAATGTTCAGAACAAGTCAATTATCCTAAACAAAACTGCAGCATTATATTTTTCTCGTTCCCAGCAGGAGTATTTTCACGCTCGCCTGTTTAAGTCTTCCTTTTACTCCTGTCTATAATGTAATGTTAAATATAGACAAACTATTGTGTACAATTACATGGGACCTATAATTTTATCTAAACATGCCACATTCTTGTAAACAAATGAAGATTTTTAAGAAAGCACATTTAATTTTTTACACGTAGTCCATAATTTGTTATCAAGTACTAATTTGGAAGGATCTTAACTACAATGGTGCACATTAGGATCAAAACAGTAATTTTAATGAGAAATATCAAACTTTTCATCAAACAACATGTTGAAAGGTTTCAGTCCACACATACAGGCACAGACGCTTGATGGTTGTAATACATACTACCACAGGTGGTACTTACTCCACTCATTGGTTGTAATTTACTTCCAGTGATGCAGAATGCCTTCATAAAGATGTCTGAACAGTGTTACAATCATTCACAGTGTCCTTTGAGTTGCAATCACACTGTTGCAATCCACTTAGAAGCTTCACATAGTGAAAACTCTCAATTGGTGACGGGCGGACTCACCGATAACTGGGATTGGCAGTTCTGAACAGGTTAAAAAAAAAACAAAAAAAAAAAAAACCGGTTCCGACCCAGGATTGGTCCCAGATATCTGTCGCAACGCCGGTCCCCATATAAGTCTATGGGGATTAGAATGCGGTGATTAAAAATGGTGATAGAAGGGATAAGGGGATAGGAGCAAGCGCACTATACTTGCCGAGGTTCCGGCGTGGCTATAACTGCTTCCAGACTGGTCATCCACTTCCTGGACCACTCATTACCTTCATTGCATATGCACTGCTTTCCTCGCCCGCAACGTCTATAATTGGTTGCAGTCAGACGTGCCCTCACCCTGAGTGTCATCGTGTCAGCTGACTGCTTCCAATCACAGATGCCACATGCATCTATCGTGGTATTAAAAGAAATAAAATATTTGGATTAGGGTTCCCCCATATTATGATACTCAGCACAGATAAAGCTCGGCTGTGTATCAAAATAAGAGGAATTGCATGTTTCTTTTTTTAAAAAAAATATTTTTATAAATAATTTAAAAAAAAGGTGTGTGGTCCCCCCCAATTTTGATACCTAGCCATGATAAAGCTCGACAGCTGGGGGCTGGTATTCTCAGGCCGCAGCCGCTCAGAATTGTCTCATCCATTAGATACGACAATCCCAGCACTTTACCCGGCTCTCCCCGATTGTCCTGGTGCATGACCGCCTGCTGCGGACTTCAGACAGAGACTGAGCAGTGATCAGCGGTGACGTCATGCAGGTACGTTGCGGGCACAGCTGCAAGTTGCCATAGCCCTTCACCTGTTACCGCAGATAACCGGACCTCAGGGGGCGTCAATGAATTTAGTGACCCCCACCTCAGGTAAAGTCACTGAGTTTAATGAAGTCACCTGAGGTCAAGTGACCTGGGAGGTCAAGTGGGAGCATGACTGCAAGTATGTGATTTGCATACATGTCGTCATGTTTAGAACTGAGCGAGGCTGGATATAGTTTAATCAGAATGTGGCCAGCAGTATGCAAATCACATACTTGCAGCCCCCTGACAGCCCGCTCCCGACACCGACACCAGAGGATCCTCATAGGGCACGCGATGTAGGTATTCTCAAGTCTGTCACATCGAGTGGCAAAAAGCCTGTAGATTAAGACCGGACTACCCCTTTAAAGCACCAAACACTGATCTTCTGCACCTTCTTGATGTAAAAACATTCCCACATCAGTGCTAGAGTCTTCCTGGACCTATGCTCATGCTGGTACTTTTGTCCTGTAGCTGAAAGCCAGTAATACATCCATTCTTCATCATGTTGTCACTACTGCATAATAGGGCCTACTATAGCAGTATTTCAAAGATAAGAACACAGTGATCAAAGACCAATGGGGAAAGCATAATGCCCCATACATTTTATGTCATTGAGCCTTCTCATTCTTCAGAGCTCAGAAGAAGAGGAGAACAGACACTCCTACAACTATCACTGCTGAATTGTCCTGTTTTTAAAATGCCCCGAATTTTACGATTGGCACTTTAGACCATGCTTTATAGAACATTGTACAAATACACTAAAGAGAATCTGTCATACAGACAAAGATGTGTCTATTCATAGTGAAATGCAATACATTTATGGAAAGTGTGCTTTATTATTGAAAATACGTTCTCCAGAAGGCCAGACCTTTTATTATATTTATCATGTTGGGGTTCAAAATTACCACTGCCTTGCTAAAAAAACAGAGTAAAGGTGCTGGACTGGCCAAGCATGTCTCCAGACCTAAACCCTACTGAGCATCTGTGGGGCATCCTCAAACAGACGGTGGAGGAGCACTAAGGCGGGCTTTGCACGTTGCGACATCGCAAGCCGATGCTGCGATGTCGCACGCGATAGTCCCCGCCCCTGTCGCAGGTACGATATCGTGTGATAGCTGGCGTAGCGAAAATTATCGCTACGCCAGCTTCACATGCACTCACCTGCCCTGCGACCGTCGCTCTGGCCGGCGACCCGCCTCCTTCCTAAGGGGGCGGGTCGTGCGGCATCATAGCGACGTCACACGGCAGGCGGCCAATAGCGGCGGAGGGGCGGAGATGAGCAGGATATAAACATCCCGCCCACCTTCGTCCTTCCGCATAGCCGCCGGCGGCAGGTAAGGAGATGTTGTTCCTCGCTCCTGCGGTTTCATACACAGCGATGTGTGCTGCCGCAGGAACGAGGAACAACATCGTACCTGTCGTCGTTATCGTATCATCGTTGCATTCCCCGACATTTCCATAATGCCGGTGCCGTATACCTGTCGCGGCATCGGCATTATGGAAATGTCGGTGAATGCAACGATGATACGATAACGACGTTTTTGCGCTCGTTCATCGTATCATCTAGCATTTACACAGTACGATGTCAAAAGTGACGCCGGATGTGCGTCACTTTCGATTTGACTCCACCGACATCGCACGTGCGATGTCGCAACGTGCAAAGCCGCCCTAAGTCTCTAACATCCAACAGCTCCATGATATTGTCATAGAGGAGTGGAGGAGGATTCCAGTAGGAACCTGTGAAGCTCTAGTGGACTCCCTGCCCAAGAGAGCTAAGGCAGTGCTTGAAAATAATGGTAGTCACACATAATATTCACACTATAGGCACAATTTGGCCTTTTTTTGTCATCGGTTTAGACATTAATAGCATATAGAAATACTGAGGTAAAAAACTAAAGTACTCAACATGTGCCCGTGGCCTAAGATGCTGCATTTTTGACACAGAGAATATGCAGGGTCAAAAACTCAACAAAAGCTCATCGTGGGTACACAGCCTAGCAAGGATGCAAGGTTTGCCTTCACTTTTCCAGAGAGAGTATAAATTTGTCCGGAAGCACACCGACTCACACTTTCTGGACAGGAGCATCTCAGCTGCATAGAAATACATGCAGCTAACCTGCTCCTGTCAGCAGAGTGTGTGGCTGTGTCAGGTAATGCGATACGAGACTCTCGCGAGTCACTCGCAAGTGTGACTCTGGCCTTCTGATGCGATGCTCTTCTCTAGGATATACCAATTGTGCTTGGCTCTGGCATAACTTGGCCTATGTCGCTTTTGTTCGTCAACTAGGTGATGAGATGTCCCTCTGTATCTCCCCTCTTTAACAATACCCAATATCTGTTGTATTGTACATGTTCATTTAAAAATAGATCAAATCTACATTTTGTTATTTACTCTGTCAGAACAGGGTTACACCTCAACTAGTAAATTTTCTGCATCTTTTATAATATGTCCCGGATAAAAAGTAGGATCCCCTTCACTGAAGAAGAACAAATCAGGAGAATCAACTGCGTCAATGTTTATGCATGGTTGTGTGGGAATAAGTGTAAGTAAAAATGGCTATAAAAGACTGAAGGACCCATACATTTTCTATTGGTAATCTTATAGAAAGGCTCTACTCAAATATTTTTTTTTTCCTTCAGATCAACCTTTCTTACAAATTCAGTTCATCCACAGATGTGGAGCCATCATATGTGCACTTGATTCCATAGATTAGAGTATGTCATTGTATTATGTTCTATAGTGGTGAAATATAATGAAGCATAATGATTTACTAAGACTCTTCCAAGTAGAAAATCAGGTATTTTATCTCATGAAAGTATCCTTAGAAAATACAAAGATTATATAAATCAAGATGTCTGCTGTGTCCATTTCTCATTATCTATTAATAATATTGCCATTCTGCTCTATTGTTATTTATTTCTGTTCAGTTTCTGAATTTACTAGGGTTGTAGAGCAGGGTATACTTACAGTGTAATGGACACATAAATGAATGGTTTTATAAGAATACTGGAATGGATAAGAAAAATGGAGTTCTATGGCTCTGTCCAGGGAGAATGGAATAAAACCACTAGATTTATTAAAGGTTTTCTAAACCCATAGTAAAAGACAGTGGTGAAAACACAAAAAGAGGGAATAGGAACAAACGCATTTTCGATCCAGTACAAGGATTTTCTTTGGATTCATGTCTTATTTAATTTTCTATGGACAGCACCATATTTTTTTTATTAATTCTACTCATCTCGGACCTACTATATGTTCCCAAGGAGCGGCCACAGTTCTATAATGCTATGCTTGCATAGCGCATAAGGTAAAGATGCTTTATTCGCTTAGCTAAACTCCACATCTCAAAAAATATTACCTAGGGGAGCACCCTGATCCCTCTGATTTCTTCACAGTGTGTTTCTTAGAAGGGAATCTTCCCATGTAGCATTTTTGCCACATTTCCCAAGCATTTTTAAAAAACAGCAAAGTGAATGAGATTTTTGAAATCATGGTGCTGGGTTTTTTTTTCCTTGAAGCTTTTAAGCAGTTTCATATCTACAGCATGCCAATTCTTTCTGCGTTTTTCATTTAGTCCAATAGGAAACAAACATGTTTACTATGCAGTGTTTTTTCCTTGGCAAGAGACAATTTTATATGTAGAAATATCTGCAGCAGATACTTAAAGTGAATCTGTCAGCAGGTGTTTGCTACTTCATCTAAGAGCAGCATGATGTGGATAAAGAGATTCTGAATCTAACGATGTATCACTTAGATTAGTGACTGCAACCGTTCTGACACAGTGAAAGATTTTATTTTTTGTATGTAGCAGTGCTGGGAGAGCTGTTCTTGCCCACACCAGGCTTTCAGTTTAGGCTGCTTTCAAACTTCCATCTTTTTCAATCAGTTACAATCCGTTTTGTGACTGATGCGATTGATTTGTTTTTTTCACAGCATCACTCACAACAGTTATAACACTATCTGCAACAAGAGAGAGAGAGATACAGAAGACAGTGGGGGCAGAGTCAGACTACAGCTCATGTGTTGCTCAGACCCACTAATGATTAAGCTAAGAGGCTTAAACTAACATTGCAGGTAAACAAAAGCAAATTTTGAGATAAGAGATAGCTGCCTGTAAACTGCATGTTAACTCTTAAGGGGGCTTTACACGCTACGATATCATTAATGATTTATCGTCGGGGTCACGTCGTCAGTGTCACATCGTCAGTGACGCACATCAGGCGTCATTAATGATATCGCAGTGTGTGACACTTTTGTGCGACCTAAAACGATCGCAAAAGCGGCCAAAATCGTTTGCCGCAGAGAGGTCATCCTAAAACAAAAAATCGTTCTCTTCTAATTAACGATGTTGTTCCTCGTGTGTGACACCGCAGGAGCGAGGAACATCTCCTTACCTGCCTCCACTGGCAATGTGGAAGGAAGAGGTGGGCTGGATGTTATGTCTAGAGTTGAGCGCGGTTCGTGGTTCGAGGTTCTCCAGTTCGGGGCTCGAGTGATTTTGGGGGCTGTTCGAGATCGAACTAGAACTCGAGCTTTTTGCAAAAGCTCGATAGTTCTAGATACGTTCGAGAACGGTTCTAGCAGCAAAAAGCAGGGCTTTTTACAGCTAGAGTGTGCAGGAGCCATCGCTGGCAGCCTGCCAGAAGCTGGTAACCAAGATAAACATCGGGTATCCAAGCAAAACGCTTTGGTTAGTAACCCGATGTTTATCTTAGTTACGTGCAGGAAGCCCACACTTTCCCGCTCAGCTCGCTCCGCCCCCTCCTGCCCGCGGCATGTACACATACATACATACACACACACACACACACACACACACACACACACACACATGGTCCCGCTCGGCTTACCTGCGGTCGGCCCGGGGGCAGCAGTCCTTGGCACTGGAAACTGTGGCTGCCGGCCCTTTAAGGCCACTGTGTTCTCCTGCATTGAGCATCATCTGTGGGCGGAGCTACCGCCCGGCGTCCTGCTTGGTCGCACAGATGAAGGAGTCACAGTGCCAGCCAGCGACCCCCAGCACATCGCTTCCCTCCGGCGCTGTGTGGGCCCCATCTGCACCGTGACCTGATCAGTATATGGGACATCACTCCCTCCCCGCCCCTCCCTGTCCCCCCGTGCGTGTGTGGGCCCCGCAGAGCCGTGTGTGTGACCCCCGGAGCCGCGTGTGTGGGCCCCACAGAGCAAGGTGTGTGTTTGTATGTATGCATGCAGCAGAGCAGTATGCGTGTCTATATGTATGTATGTATGCAGCAGAGCAGTATGCGTGTCTGTATGTATGTATGTATATATGCAGCAGAGCAGTATGCGTGTCTATATGTATGTATGTATGCAGCAGAGCAGTATGCGTGTCTGTATGTATGTATGTATATATGCAGCAGAGCAGTATGCGTGTCTGTATGTATGTATATATGCAGCAGAGCAGTATGCGTGTCTGTATGTATGTATATATGCAGCAGAGCAGTATGCGTGTCTATGTATGTATGTATATATGCAGCAGAGCAGTATGCGTGTCTATATGTATGTATGTATGCAGCAGAGCAGTATGCGTGTCTGTATGTATGTATATATATATGCAGCAGAGCAGTATGCGTGTCTATATGTATGTATATATGCAGCAGACCAGTATGCGTGTCTGTATGTATGTATGTATATATGCAGCAGAGCAGTATGCGTGTCTGTATGTATGTATATATATATGCAGCAGAGCAGTATGCGTGTCTATATGTATGTATGTATGCAGCAGAGCAGTATGCGTGTCTGTATGTATGTATGTATATATGCAGCAGAGCAGTATGCGTGTCTGTATGTATGTATGTATATATGCAGCAGAGCAGTATGCGTGTCTGTATGTATGTATATATGCAGCAGAGCAGTATGCGTGTCTATATGTATGTATGTATATATGCAGCAGAGCAGTATGCGTGTCTGTATGTATGTATATATGCAGCAGAGCAGTATGCGTGTCTATGTATGTATGTATATATGTAGCAAAGTAGTATGCATGTCTGTATGTATGCATGTATGTATGCAGCAGTGCAGTATGCGTGTCTGTATGTATGTATATATATATGCAGCAGAGCAATATGCGTGTCTGTATGTATGTATGCATGTATGTATGCAGCAGAGCAGTATACGTGTCTGTATGTATGTATATATGTAGCAGAGTAGTATGCGTGTCTGTCTGTATATATATATGCAGGAGAGCAATATGCGTGTCTGTCTGTATGTATGCATGTATATATGCAGCAGAGCAGTATACGTGTCTGTATGTATGTATGTATATATGCAGCAAAGCAGTATGCGTGTCTGTATGTATGTATGTATATATGCAGCAGAGCAGTATGCGTGTCTATATGTATGTATGTATGCAGCAGAGCAGTATGCGTGTCTGTATGTATGTATGTATATATGCAGCAGAGCAGTATGCGTGTCTGTATGTATGTATGTATATATGCAGCAGAGCAGTATGCGTGTCTATATGTATGTATATATGCAGCAGAGCAGTATGCGTGTCTGTATGTATGTATATATGCAGCAGAGCAGTATGCGTGTCTGTATGTATGTATATATGCAGCAGAGCAGTATGCGTGTCTGTATGTATGTATATATGCAGCAGAGCAGTATGCGTGTCTGTATGTATGTATATATGCAGCAGAGCAGTATGCGTGTCTGTATGTATGTATATATGCAGCAGAGCAGTATGCGTGTATGTATGTATATATGCAGCAGAGCAGTATGCGTGTCTGTATGTATGTATATATGCAGCAGAGCAGTATGCGTGTCTGTATGTATGTATGTATATATGTAGCAAAGTAGTATGCATGTCTGTATGTATGTATATATATATGCAGCAGAGCAATATGCGTGTCTGTATGTATGTATGCATGTATGTATGCAGCAGAGCAGTATACGTGTCTGTATGTACGTATATATGCAGCAGAGCAGTATGCGTGTCTGTATGTATGTATATATGCAGCAGAGCAGTATGCGTGTCTGTATGTATGTATGTATATATGTAGCAAAGTAGTATGCATGTCTGTATGTATGTATATATATATGCAGCAGAGCAATATGCGTGTCTGTATGTATGTATGCATGTATGTATGCAGCAGAGCAGTATACGTGTCTGTATGTATGTATATATGTAGCAGAGTAGTATGCGTGTCTGTCTGTATATATATATGCAGCAGAGCAATATGCGTGTCTGTCTGTATGTATGCATGTATGTATGCAGCAGAGCAGTATACGTGTCTGTATGTATGTTTGTATATATGCAGCAGAACAGTATGCGTGTCTGTATGTATGTATGTATATATGCAGCAGAGCAGTATGCGTGTCTATATGTATGTATGTATGCAGCAGAGCAGTATGCGTGTCTGTATGTATGTATGTATATATGCAGCAGAGCAGTATGCGTGTCTGTATGTATGTATGTATATATGCAGCAGAGCAGTATGCGTGTCTATATGTATGTATGTATGTATGCAGCAGAGCAGTATGCGTGTCTGTATGTATGTATGTATATATGCAGCAGAGCAGTATGCGTGTCTATATGTATGTATGTATGCAGCAGAGCAGTATGCGTGTCTATATGTATGTATGTATGCAGCAGAGCAGTATGCGTGTCTGTATGTATGTATGTATATATGCAGCAGAGCAGTATGCGTGTCTGTATGTATGTATATATGCAGCAGAGCAGTATGCGTGTCTGTATGTATGTATATATGCAGCAGAGCAGTATGCGTGTCTGTATGTATGTATGTATATATGTAGCAAAGTAGTATGCATGTCTGTATGTATGTATATATATATGCAGCAGAGCAATATGCGTGTCTGTATGTATGTATGCATGTATGTATGCAGCAGAGCAGTATACGTGTCTGTATGTATGTATATATGTAGCAGATTAGTATGCGTGTCTGTCTGTATATATATATGCAGCAGAGCAATATGCGTGTGTCTGTATGTATGCATGTATGTATGCAGCAGAGCAGTATACGTGTCTGTATGTATGTATGTATATATGCAGCAGAGCAGTATGCGTGTCTGTATGTATGTATGTATATATGCAGCAGAACAGTATGCGTGTATGTATGTATATATGCAGCAGAGCAGTATGCGTGTATGTATGTATATATGCAGCAGAGCAGTGTGCGTGTCTGTATGTATGTATGTATGTATGCAGCAGAGCAATATGCGTGTCTGTATGTATGCATGTATGCAGCAGAGCAGTATGCGTGTCTGTATGTATGCATGTATGTATGCAGCAGAGCAGTATATGTGTCTGTATGTATGTATGTATATATGCAGCAGAGCAGTATGCATGTCTGTATGTATGTATATATGCAGCAGAGCAGTATGCGTGTCTATGTATGTATGTATATATGCAGCAGAGCAGTATGCGTGTCTGTATGTATGCATGTATATATGCAGCAGAGCAGTATGCGTGTCTGTATGTATGCATGTATGTATGCAGCAGAGCAGTATGCGTGTCTGTATGTATGCATGTATGTATGCAGCAGAGCAGTATGCGTGTCTGTATGTATGCATGTATGTATGCAGCAGAGCAGTATGCGTGTCTATATGTATGCATGTATGTATGCAGCAGAGCAGTATGCGTGTCTGTATGTATGCATGCAGAGCAGTATGCGTGTCTGTCTGTATGTATGCAGAAGAGCAGTATGCGTGTCTGTCTGTATGTATGTATGCATGTATGTATGCAGCAGAGCAGTATGCGTGTCTGTATGTATGTATGCAGCAGAGCAGTGTGTGTGTGTGTCTGTATGTATGTATGCAGCAGAGCAGTATGCGTGTCTGTCTGTATGTATGTATGCAGCAGAGCAGTGTGTGTGTGTGTCTGTATGTATGCAGCAGAGCAGTATGTGTGTGTCTGTCTATATGTATGTATGTAGCAGAGCAGTGTGTGTGTGTCTGTCTATATGTATGTATGCATGCAGAGCAGTATGTGTGTGTCTGTATGTATGTATGCAGCATAGCAGTGTGTGTCTCTGTATGTATGCATGTATGATGTGTATCTATGTATGTCAGTGTATATGACTGTATAGATTTGTCTGTTTATATGTATTTTTGTGAGTTTGTCTTTAAATATGTATATGTACGTGTATGTATCTGTGTATGTGTGTGTCTGCGTGTGTATGGGACCCACTGAGACTCTTCCGCCCGGGGCCCACAAAAACCTGGAGCCGGCCCTGCCTGCGGTGATGAAGTCCCGCCATCCCGACCTCAGCGCTGTCACTGTCCTCCATGGTCGCCGCTTGTCACATCACCTTCTCTCGCTTCCGACCCGAGACTGACTAGCGGTGACGTCACGGGCCTCTCGCGATTCTTGGCTGTGAAGGCGGCGGTCATTGAACTCAGTGACAGGTGCTGTCAGTGTGCTGGAGATCAGCGCAGGTAATGTACCTCGCTGACAGCAGCACTTGTCATGCCCTGCAGTGACCTGGGCTGACCCATTGATGTTAGCTCAGGTCACTGCATTGCTCTCCCAGCCAATGGGGAACATCCTGCTCTTCATTGACTGGGACAGTGTGGATCGTCATGGCAACCCCTTGGATTACACCAGACCTGGATTTGTTTTTCATTCTAATAAATTGGTTAAAGAGGGAATGTTTTGGGGAGTGTTTTTTCAAATAAAAATGTGTTTGTCGTCTATTTTTTTTATTACTGACTGGGTTGGTGATGTCGGGTATCTGATAGACGCCTGACCTCACCAACCCCAGGGCTTGATGCCAGGTGACATTACACACCTGGTATTAACCCCATATATTACCCCGTTTGCCACCGCACCAGGGCACGGGATGAGCTGGGGCGAAGCACCAGGATTGGCGCATCTAATGGATGCGCCACTTCTGGGGCGGCTGCGGCCTGCTATTTTTAGGCTGGGGAGAGTCCAATAACCATGGACCTCCCTAGTCTGAGAATATCAGGCCCCAGCTGTCTGCTTTACCTTGGCTGGTGATCCAATTTTGGGGGACCCCTACATGTTTTTTTTTTTAATTATTTATTTAATTTAAAATAACAGCGTGGGGTGCCCTCAGTTTTGGATTACCAGCCAAGGTGAGGTTGCCAGCTGTGGTCTGCAGGCTGCAGCCGTCTGCTTTACCCTAGCTGGCTACAAAACTAGGGGGAACCCTACGTCATTTTTTTTTCATTTTTTTGGCTAAATACAAAGCTAAGCACCCCTTAGTGCCACGTGAAAGGCACCAAAGGGTGCTCCACTTTTTCTCCACTTTTTTTCTCCACTTTTTCTACATTTTTTTTCTCCATTTTTTCTCCATTTTTTCTCCACTTTTTCTTCACTTTTTCTCCACTTTTTATCCATTTTTTCTCCACTTTTTCTCCACTTTTTCTCCACTTTTTATCCATTTTTTTCTCCACTTTTTCTCCATTTTTACTCCACTTTTTCTCCACTTTTTCTCCATTTTTTTCTCTACTTTTTCTCCACTTTTTCTCCACTTTTTCTACATTTTTTTTCTCCATTTTTTTCTCCATTTTTTTCTCTACTTTTTCTCCACTTTTTCTCCACTTTTTCTCCACTTTTTCTCCACTTTTTCTCCACTTTTTTCTCCACTTTTTCTCCATTTTTTCTCCACTTTTTCTCCATTTTTTCTCCACTTATTCCCCACTTTTTCTCCACTTTTTATCCATTTTTTCTCCACTTTTTCTCCACTTTTTCTCCACTTTTTCTCCACTTTTTCTCCACTTTTTATCCATTTTTTTCTCCATTTTTTCTCCACTTTTTCTCCATTTTTACTCCACTTTTTCTCCATTTTTTTCTCTACTTTTTCTCCACTTTTTCTCCTTTTTTTCTCCACTTTTTCTCCACTTTTTCTCCACTTATTCTCCACTTTTTCTCCTTTTTTTCTCCACTTTTTCTCCACTTTTTCTCCACTTATTCTCCACTTTTTCTCCACTTATTCTCCACTTTTTCTCCATTTTTTTGTCCACTTATTCTCCACTTTTTCTCCACTTTTTCTCCACTTTTTCTCCACTTATTCTCCACTTATTCTCCACTTTTTCTCCATTTTTTTCTCCACTTTTTCTCCACTTTTTCTCCACTTTTTCTCCACTTTTTCTCCACTTTTTCTCCACTTATTCTCCACTTTTTCTCCACTTATTCTCCACTTTTTCTCCACTTTTTCTCCATTTTTACTCCACTTATTCTCCACTTTTTCTCCACTTATTCTCCACTTTTTTTCCACTTATTCTCCACTTATTCTCCACTTTTTCTCCACTTTTTCTCCACTTTTTTCTCCACTTTTTCTCCACTTTTTCTCCATTCTTTTTCTATGGTCGGTCTACCCATTAGCTCTGCCATGCATACTGTAGCTCTACACCTACTGCACATGTTACTTTATGATTGACATCTCTTTCGTACCAGAGCTGTCTAAGCCTACTCTGACCCCATATTTGTCATTACTATATTGTCCTTGTACTGTATTATGACATTTGTATCATGTGTTTCATTTCTTGCTGTGTTGCAATTTTTTTGCTGCATCCCAATTGTACCTCTACATTGTTCGAGTTTATGTTATTGTTCTCTCACTCATATGTGATACTGATTATTGTCATTTTTCATGATTACATGCAGATAAGTCCAATCTGACGAAGGCTCAGGCTGAAACGTCATTTGTAACTTGTTTTGGACAAAAACATATATGCTTATGAAAAAAAAATTTTCTTAATACGGACCAATAAAGAGTGATTTTGCATTACTATCCGTTGTGACTTACTGACTTAGTCTGGGAGATTTAGAGTGCCGAGGTTACTCACTAATTTTATCTATTATTACCTCTGAGCACCTATATACCAGTGAGCAGAGCTTCCTCTACAGTAGTTCTCCTGATTAGGCATGCCCTTACCTCATGAGCAGGGCATTGCAGCTTTGGTAGCAACCATTACGACATGGACTCTGCTGCTGTGGACCCGGGGAGAGTGAGTGCAGATTCATTGCACCCACACTCCTCACATGAAGGGTCTGCACTCCTAGAAAATGGGGGATACGTTCCCTGAGTGTCTCCCCCCCATATTCTAGACGGTCCAGAGTCGTCGTGGGACCCCTTTATTTTTTTTCTTACAATAAATTGGTGAAAGAGGAAATGTTTTGGGGACTGTTTTTTCAAATAAATTTCTTTTGTCGATTTTTTTTTTTTTGTTAGTACTGACAGTTTATGATGTTGGGTATCTAATAGATGCCATGACATCACAAACTGCTGGGCTTGATCTCAGGTGACTTTACAGCTAGTATCAACCCGATTTATTACCCCGTTTGCCACTGCACCAGGGCACGGGATGAGCTGGGGTGAAGCGCCAGGATTGGCGCATCTAGTGGATGCGCCACGTCTGGGGTGCCTGCGGCCTGCTATTTTTAGGCTGTGAAGGCCCAATAACTATGGACCTTCCCACCCTGAGAATACCAGACCACAGCTGTCCGCTTTACCTTGGCTGGTGATCCAATTTGGGGGGGACCCTACTTTTATTGTGTAATTATTAATATTTATAAAATAATTATAAAAAAGAGCCTGAGGGGACCTCCACATTGGATCCCCAACCACGGTAAAGCTGCCAGCTGTGGTTTTCAGGCTACAGCCGTCTGCTTTACCCTAGCTGGCTATCAAAAATGGGGGGACCCAACGTCATTTTTTTTTTTAACCATTTTTTAAATAGAAAAAATTAATGGGCTTCCCTGTATTTTGATTGCCAACCAAGGTAACGGCAGGCAGATGGGGGTGGCAACCCATAGCTGTCTGCTTTATCTGCGCTGAGAATCAAAAATACCGCGGAGCGCTACGTCATTTTTTTAAAGATTTATTTTTACAGCACTGTGATGTCTAGCAATCAAAATACAGGGAAGCCCATTTTATTTTTAGTTATTTAAATAAATAATTAAAAAAAATATATATGGGCTCCCGCTGCATTTTTTGTATTGCTAGCTAAGGGTAATCCAAGCAGCTACTGGCGGCTAACCCCCACTGCTTGGTGTTACCTTCACTGGCAATGGAAAATCCAGGGAAGCATTTTTTATTTTTTTTGCCAAAAAACTACAAAAAAAAGGACGTGAGCTTCGCCATATTTTTGTATGCTAGCCAGGTACAGCAGGCAGCCACGGGCTGCCTCCAACCCCCAGTTGCCTATTTGTACCCGGCTGGGAACCAAAAATATAGGGAAGCCCGTTTTTTTTTAATTATTTCACTTATTTCATGAAATAATTAAAAAACAAATGACGTGGGCTTCGCCCCATTTTTGTGTCCAGCCGGGTACAACTAGGCAGCTGGGGATTGGAATCTGCAGCACAGGTTAGCCCGAGGTTTCTGGGCCCCTCTACTGCGGATTTCAGTCCGCAGCCGCCCCAGAAAATGGCGCTCTCATAGAAGCGCCATCATCTGGCGCTGTATCCAACTCTTCCAACAGCCCTGGAGCCGGGTGGCTTGTTGGGTAATCATGAGTTAATACTGGCTTTGTTTTACTAGCCAGTATTAAGCCAGAGATTCTTAATGTCAGGCACGTTTGACCCGGCCATTAAGAATCTCCAATAAAGGGTTAAAAAAAACACCACACAGAGAAAAAATACTTTAATAGAAATAAATACACAGACACATTAGAGACTCCATCTTTATTACCCCCTGTCAGCCCTCCACGATCCTGCTCTTCTGTCTTCTTTCTTTCTAGTGTAGTAGTAGTGACGATTGTAGTGAGGATGAGATTCACCAGCTCATGACTTGGGGCTGGGGAACCTCCATCCTCACTACAATGCTCACTACAATCCTCACTAGTGTAGTAGTAGTGACGATTGTAGTGAGGATGAGATTCACCAGCTCATCACTTGGGGCTGGGGAACCTCCATCCTCACTACAATGCTCACTACAATCCTCACTAGTGTAGTAGTAGTGACGATTGTAGTGAGGATGAGATTCACCAGCTCATCACTTGGGGCTGGGGAACCTCCATCCTCACTACAATGCTCACTACAATCCTCACTAGTGTAGTAGTAGTGACGATTGTAGTGAGGATAAGGTTCACCAGCTCATCACTTGGGGCTGGGGAACCTCCATCCTCACTACAATGCTCACTACAATCCTCACTAGTGTAGTAGTAGTGACGATTGTAGTGAGGATAAGGTTCACCAGCTCATCACTTGGGGCTGGGGAACCTCCATCCTCACTACAATGCTCACTACAATCGTGCAGCCTTCACTCCGTGAGTGATCAGTGCTGGCTGTCAGCGGTAACAGCGGTAACGCTGACAGACGCGTTACCATAGCAACGGTGCTCTCGGAGCCGCGGTTAGCGGTGACATCACCGCTAACTGCGTTGCTATGGCAACGGTGATCTCCGTTAATGACCGGCTGTGACAGCCGGTCCCTAACGGAACGGGGAGTCGACCGTGTGCTAGAGCATGTCGCCGGTACACGGCGATACACATATGTGCACCGTGTACCGGAGAGATGCACTCGCAGGTCCTACATGACGTGTCATAGTCATGTGACCAGTCTGTAGCCAATGAGATAATAGCCACGTGACTGGTCACATGGCTATTCTGACGTCACGACAGGTCCTGCATCTCTGCTGGCAGTGCCGGTCACGGGAGGATTCAGCGATCATCGGATGGAATAGCGGCAGGAGACAGAGTGCAGAAGGGATCGCGAGGACCGGTAAGTGTTATGGCAATGTTTATTAACTGTTTGTGTACATTTATCATGCATTTTTATGTGTTTGTGATTGCCTCCCATTCTAGCCTATACGTTCGAGTTCGGTTCGTCGAACGTTCGACGAACCGAACTCGAACGGGACCCCCGTTCGGCGAGCCGACCTCGAGCCGAACCGGGACCGGTTCGCTCATCTCTAGTTATGTCCCACTCATCTCCGCCCCTCCACTTCTATTGGACGCCTGCCGTGTGACGTCGCTGTGACGCCGCACGACCCGCCTCCTTAGAAAGAAGGCAGATCGCCGGCCAGAGTGACGTCACAGGACAGGTACACATTCCACTATAAATAATTATCTTGCCCACCCTGTGCCCCTCTTCCCCACTTCCTTCTTGCCCCCCAGAGAAGGTAATGAAAATTCTGGAAACTGAACAAAAGTTTGAAAATAGAAAATAGAAAACAAATTTATTTACAAGGGAATAAAACAAAAATATAATTTATCAATATGGTAGGCAGCTATGATACATGGAAACAACATTGCTGTATAGAACTATTTTTGAGAAATTCATGTGGACACATTATATTTTAATATAACAGTAGCTGACCTAGGAAAGCTGTGCGCCACTACTATGAGGGCTGGGGGGCAATATTATATTGCTACTTGGTACTATGGTACTATGAGGGCTCAGTAGTGTATAGAAGATAAATGATGTGGGCTTAAAGTCCCGAATAATCTATAGGGCCAGGGGTTTTTGAAGTTATGCCCTGGAGAACCTGGCCACGAACATATCTGGTTCTTAATGACTCTTCAACATTGAAATCTGATTTATGATTTTCACGGGAATCGCCTGTCATAGAGCTGCTGACAGTTATATGACAACGCATTGATCCATAGATATGCAGCAAAAGAAAAAAATGCCGTGGATAGCAGGCTTGTTCAGGTAAACTCAGGTCTCCAAAAGCCCCATTTGTCTGGTCAACAGGTAATGAGACTCCAAAAACAAAAGAAAATGGTGCAATCCAGGACTAAAACAACATTTATTTAACTTGACATATTAAAAATCCATAAAGATAATGTGGAAAAGGTCCATCTTACGCGTTTCGAGGCTTTACATGCTCTTAATCATCTATGATTGATGAATTTTTAATATTTTTAACATAGAAACCCTATCCAAGAATAAAACTTAAATTTTAATATATTTCCTAACAATTCCACAACATTAATGACACATCACCACAGAATATACAAAAAATAATAATAACAAGTACACAGAGCAGCAGGCGGATGATAATACCCTACAATTTTCCTCCCTCCTCGGCACTACCTGACTGCAGAGGTCAGCACCCTACAAACAAAATGGCTCTCCGCCGGCTGTCCCTAATTGTTTGTATATTCATTGTTGATGTGTCATTAATGTTGTAGCATTTTTACAAAACATATTAAAAGTTTATTTTTTTCTTGGGATAGGGTTTCTATGTTAAAAATAATTTGCTTCCCTGGATGGATATTGACTGACCTTTCTAAAAAAAAAAAAAAGGATTTTTAATATGTCAAGTTAAAAAGTTAAATAAATATTGTTAAATATTGTTTTAGTTCTGGATTGCACCATTTTCTTCTGTTTTTGGATCAACAGATCTATTCTACTTGGTTTCTGTAGATAAAGCTTTTATACACTAGCAGACAGAGATGGCAAAGGGCTCCTGTGCAAAAACAGTAAATGCGACTTTTGCAGTCCACTAAATCATCAAAATCTACAATTCCACCACCTTTGGAGGGAGAAATGGGCCCCCTTACCTCTTAGGCCCTTAGTCGGCTGGACAGGTTGCACCAATGATATGGCCGCCCCTGATTTAATAAATAAACCAGTGTTGTTTTTTACCTTGGACAGATTTTAAAAGGTTCAAAAGGGCAGGTTAAGTATAATGAAAGAATTATAAAAAAAAAAAAGTCTGAAAGGGGTAATTTCAAGGTTGAAAGTTATTCCCTATCCACAAGATCGGAGATAAGTTTATGATTGCTGCAGGTACAGCTGCATTGGCCCCCAACAATCCCAAAAACCAGAGCTTTGAAGAGCCCTGGCTGAATGGAGCAGTGGTCAATCATGTGCAATACCGCTTCAATCACTCTTAATGGGAGTTC
Source organism: Anomaloglossus baeobatrachus (assembly GCF_048569485.1). Classification (NCBI taxonomy): domain Eukaryota; kingdom Metazoa; phylum Chordata; class Amphibia; order Anura; family Aromobatidae; genus Anomaloglossus; species Anomaloglossus baeobatrachus. The sequence continues at coordinate 136,058,851 of NC_134358.1, forward strand.
CAGAGATTTCCGAAGGCTGAACTTTGCTAGTTTTTGATGCCCCCAGTAGAATGGAGTGATAGTTCGCATGATCAACCTCTCCTACATTCAGCCAGAATTCTTCAGAACCCTGATTTTCGGGATGGCTGGAGGCCTCTTGCTTTTTCTTGTTTCTAAAATGTGTAAATCTGGACGCCTAAAGTGTGCTTTACACGCTACAATATATCTAACGATGTCTTGGTGGGGTCACGTCGTAAGTGATGCACATCCGGCATTGTTCGTGATGTTGTAGTGTGTGAAACCTACGTGCGATTGCGATTGAACGAAAAACCGTTGATCACATACACGTCGATCAATTACTAAAAATTGAATGTCCGGTTGTTCAATGTTCCCAAGGCAGCACACATCGCAGTGTGTGACACCCGGGAACGATGAATACATCTTACCAGCGTCCCGCCTGCAATGCGGAAGGAAGGAGATGGGCGGGATGTTTACGTCCCGCTCATCTCTGCCCCTCTGCTTCTATTGGTTGGCTGCCGTGTGACGTCGCTGTGACGCCGAACGTCCCTCCCACTCCAGGAAGTGGTTGTTCGCCGCCCACATCGAGGTCGTATGGAAGGTAAATACGTGTGACGGGATTTAATTGTTTGTGCGACACGGGCAACAAATTGAGCGTGCCGCACATACGATGGGGGTGGGTGAAATCGCATACGAGATCGCATGTGTAATTGTAACGTGTAAAGCAGGCTTACAGGATTCTGGTTCTTTCTGAATCTAGAATAGAGTGGATGGAATCAGACATTCCATATTTTCCACTATAACAATTGATATCTGACCCAAACAATATGTAGTATATGAGATGAGAAAGCATCTAGTGATCAGAAAATAAGATAATAGTTGTGTTTTGTTCCAAGTGATTATTGGGTTTTTGTGGCCTGATCTGTTCGCAGTCATGAATTTGCTGGAAAAATGTTGTATTGTATGTTTTAATCAATTAAAAATAGTATTGGGAATGAGATATTTATAATTCAATTAACTCACATTAATTTGTTGTACTGATTAATAGAACAAATTATAAACATTCAAACAATCAAATTAAATATGATTTAAAAATAATAGACTTCATAATATAAGAAATTTATATCCAACCACGAACAAAGGAAGACGAGTGACCCAGAAAAAAATCTATATAGCAAAGTGCTACAACATGCCCGTAGTAAAAAGCAAATGAAAATAGCACGTGCCTAATTAAATTAATTACGTTGAATTTACTAATTAAGTAATAATGTTAATTTATGAGTTGTGCTAACAATAAGCATTTAAAGAATATATAAGATAATTCAGTCTTTCCAGCTAAGTAATGAAACATAGCAGCCATTAAATGTAATCATCTGAACAATGAATTACATTGAAAGGGGATGTCAGCCATGTTGTAAATTATTAGGTTATTTTTAGAGGTAATTTCACCTCATGATCACCTTTAAATGTCTTTATGTAGCATTTGCCTCAAAAAATGCTGTTTTTGAATATATTTTTGAATTTTAAAGAAGTTGTCTATGAGTAAATTTTAAGTGAATGTTAACAAATATGTTCCCTAAACTCTAAATGTAATTTTCTATATCCTGTACTATAGACTACCCCTATGCAGAAATAGTTTCTTAAAGGAAACCTGTCAGGTCCCTTATGCAATCCAAGCCATCAGCATTCACATTTGCACGTCAAAATTCCCTTCCTATCCAGCCCTGTGTAACATCATCCTCTAAAATCGATGTTTAAAAATACATTTATTATCTTCATTTTTCATATGCTTTGACTAGTCAAAGGGGCATTGTTTCCCCAGACTAGTCAGCCCTTTTTTCATATTATCATGTGCCCGTGGGCATGATGACATAATTTCCATGATACAAAGTCATTGCAGCTCCTGGAAATCTTGTGCATGTGCGCGACTCATGTCTGTACCATCAGTGTGCCTCTCAAGCCGGGTGCACGCGTCCCAATTTCAGAAAGGCACACTGCGAATGATCAGAAGTGCAGAACCTGTTTTCTGATCATGAACAGTGTGCCTTTGTGAAGCAGGAATGTGTACACCTGGCTTGAGAGGCACACTGATGATACTGACATGAGTCACACGCTTGCACAAGATTATAAAGAGCCGTAATGACGCCGGCTCATGTAAATCATCTCATCATGCCCACAGTGGTGTGATGACATGGAAAGAGCGTTGACTAATCTGGGGAAACTACACCCCTTCTACTAGTCAAGGCCCTAATTTGTATATGAAAAATGAAGGTAATAAATGCGCTTTTTTTATATTGATTTTAGAGAATGATGTTACAACTTGCTAGGAAGGGAATTTTAACATGCAAATCTAAATGCTGCTGGCTTGGATGGCATAAGAGACCTGATAGGTTACCTTTAACATTCAATGCTACATCTGTCGCGGGCGGAGGAGGGGACGCTGCACTCTCCCACTGCTCGGGTCCGGCTGCTGCTGGCTGCTCGGTGGCTCGAGCGATGGGCCGGATTCCGGGGACTCGAGCGGCGCTCCTCGCCCGTGAGTGAAAAGGGGGGGTTGGTTTGGTTTTAGGGATATTGTCCGTGACGCCACCCACGGTTGTGGTGATTTTGGTGACACCACCGCTGCTGTGGACGGGGATCCCGGGAGCGGTGACAGGGAGCAGCTTTGTTGTTAATTCTCCCCTCCGTGGGTAGGGGGTTGGTTGTCTCGGGGCCCGGTGATGGGGTAGGGATGGATGACAGGCGGGTTGCGGGGCCTGATGAGGTGCAGGGTCGCAGGGGCAGCGCTGTGCCGCACGGCATGGTGGTACTCACTCAGCCCAATGATGAGGACACAGTTCACGGTAAAACAAGCGGCTGGATGGACGGGTCCCTCGGACGACTGCGGTGTTGTTGCTCCCGGCAGGTTAGCGGTGGCAGTCTTTTCCCTGCACCTACGCTGTCTGTACGGTTCCAATGGGTTCCCACCGGTAACCCGCTCCCCGGCTTGGATATGGGCCGGAGGAGCCCCTTTTGTCCGCAGGCGCTGGCCCTGGGAAACGGTTGCCTTGGCGGTGGCGGTGTCCCCCTCACTAGGTTGGACTGTTGCCTTCTGTCGGGACTTGACTGTTTGGAAACTCAGGAGGTCCCCTTCACTAACGGATTCGGCAAATTCACGACTCCTAGCCTTGCCGGGCTCCGAAAAGCCCCTGCCACTGGTGCTGGCTTCTCTTTGCGTACCGGTCCGGTACCGCCGGGCCACCGCCCGTCCACGGTCCTTACGGTAGACTCCAATCGGCCACTCCTGCAGACGGTCACCACCGTCTGCCAACCTTGCTGTCTTGTCCGGGCCACACACCCGGACCAACTTCAGGCTGCTTAGCTATCACTTTTCTCCTCTCACTTCAAACTCCAAACTCTATCTGCCTGGTTTTCCCACCTCCAGGACTGTGAACTCCTCGGTGGGTGGGGCCAACCGCCTGGTCCACCCCCTGGTGTGATCATCAGCCCCTGGAGGAGGGCAACAAGGGTTTTGTGTCTGACCTTGATGTGCCTGCTGGGAGTGTGGGGTGTTGTGGTGTTGTTCTCTTTGGCCCCTGGCTTGTCCAGGGCGCCACACATCTACACAGGACATACAGTAAATGCTGAGAAATTTCTGCAGCTAAAATTTTACAGCAAATATGCAGTGGCAACATCATGTGGATATTGCTATGTTTACCCTTCCCTAAAAAAACAATAAAAACAGTTTAACAAGATATTGCTGTTTTTTGCTGCATAAATGCTATTGACAAGTTGTGTCATTGTCCCGGACAAACCGCTCGACAAACTTGAGGCCCCGTCACACGCAGCGATATTGCTAGAGATATCGCTAGCGAGCATACCCGCCCCCGTCGTTTGTGCGTCATGGGAAAAACGCTGCCCATGGCGCACAATATCGTTCGGAGCCGTCACATGGACTTACCTGCTTAGCGACGTCGCTGTGGCCGGCGAACCGCCTCCTTTCTAAGGGGGGCGGTTCGTGTGGCGTCACAGTGGCGTCACTAAGCGGACACCAAATAGAAGCGGAGAGGCGGAGATGAGTGGCCGTAACATTCCGCCCACCTCCTTCCTTCCTCATTGTCGGCGGCCACAGGTAAGCTGTTGTTCGTCGTTCCCGGGGTGTCACACGGAGTGATGTGTGCTGCCTCGGGAATGACGAACAACCTGCGTCCTCAACAATAAACGATTTTTTGACAATGAACGACGTGTCATGGACGATTTGGTGAGTATTTTCCATCGTTAACAGTCGCTCGTTGGTGTCACACGCAACGACATCGCTAACGATGCTGGATGTGCGTCACGAAATCCGTGACCCCGGCGATATACCATTAGATAAGTCGTTGCGTGGGACGGGGCCTTTGGTGATGATTTATTGGAGGCGCTAGATGTGGCCTTTGAGCACTGAACATGTAGCACTTTTTCCTGATTGTCGTTAATAGGGAAAATTGCAGATTTAAATGTCACATATGGAAAATGTGTTGGAAACGTGGTTTGCCACAGAAGCAGGTCTTGTGAAACTGTGGGAGCATAGCTATGCATAGTGTATGTGTGTGTAGGTTTTAACCCTGAAATCTAAGAAACGTCAGTCACAGATTTCTTTTTATATATTTCATACAGACAAATCAGATGTCTTGCTTTGCATTGAGAATGAGCAACACCCCGATGCACGTGTCTGTGAATAGAAAGTCTGACTTGGCTTTTAACTTATGTCATGTGGCAAAATGAATATTGACTTGTAGGATTGCTAATTCCAATACTAGAGTTCCTGTCCTTTTTCTCTCTGAAGAGGCAATCTGCATATTTAATTTCACTGAGGGGAACTACATTGCCTTTAGGTCTCCTTACACAAGCATTTCAGGCATGTCACTCTCCACAATCTGAGACTTTACCCCGTATACCGAACTCCTGATTAAAAACAAGGAGTCCATTGTAGTGATAGGTCTTCGTAAAGCAGAGTATAAACCTTCATAAAAAATACTGTATTTTCCAGAACATATTCTTGCTCATGTGCTCCAACTCGTTATACGTCGGCTTTGCATTGATGTGTATTTTTTATTCTCTACTTCAGTTTGACTTTACATATGCTAATTCCTCCTGTATAATTATCATATCTGGGTGCTATATTTCTTACCTTCAATGCCTTCCACTGGATTTTCTCTTCCTGCAAACAAAATGGATGAAGTTAATCATCAGTTAGCTCTCCAAATGAATAATAAGATGATAATGAGCTGAGAATTCCCAACACTTTACATTATCATTAGGGCTGAATCATCAAGCCACTATCTCTTTGGAGCTTTCAATAAAACATCAATTTGTCCTCCTGTAGTTTAGTGATGGCTGTGAAACACTAATCAGGGGATTTGTATTTTTCACAGATTTTATTTCTCATTTGCGTCACGTTGCCTCTATAACATGTTTAAATGCTCATTCTTACTCCATCCATGGATGTATGTGGAAGCTTCCTTCAATGACTGAATTAACTTCTAACACATAATGGCTTTATTTCTCCTTTTCTTACAGCACAAAATATTTAATTTGTAAAAATAATCTAAAAACGATTGCCCTCCTATCATTAGATTTGTAATCAGTAGGTTTGGAGAGTGTGGAGCTAGCAGTTACACCTGGACCTGGTGCCTGATGGGGTCCAAAAGACACATACAAAGATGGTATTATACATCGGTTGAAATAGGTATTGAGCACGTCACAATTTTTCTATGCAAATATATTTCCAAAGGTGTTACTGGTATTGACATGAATTTCTCACCAGCTGTCAGTAACAACCCATCCAATATATTTCTAAAGGTGTTGCCAATATTGACATGACCTTCTAACCAGATTTCAATAACAACCCATCCAATTCACACAAAAAAAATCAAACCATAGATGTCCATAAATTTAATGATGTGGAATAATGAGAAATGACACAAGGAAAAAGAATTGAACATATGACGAAATAGAGGTGCTAAAAGCTATTCATGAAATCTATCAGTAATTAGAAAAAAATCCTGCCACTTACTGCAATAATGAGAAATGACACAGGGAAAAAGTATTGAACACACTCAAATTTATTTATAGGGAACCTGTCACCACTTTTTTGGCCTATAAGCGGCGTCCCTCACCACCGGGCTCTTATATACAGCATTCTAACATGCTGTATATAAGAGCCCAGGCCGGGGGTATAACATAAAAAATACTTTATAATATTTACCTAAGGGTCGCGCGGTGGGCCTTATGGGCGTCTCCATTGTCTGGTGCCGGCGCCTCCTCTTTCGGCCATCTTTGTCCTCTTTCTGAAGCTTGGGTACATGACGCGGCTACGTCATACACACTCGCCGGTCCTGCTCAGGACCAGAATGCTGGCGAGTGTGTATGACGTTGGACCTGTCATACACAGCGGCTAAAGAAGAAAGAGCACAAAGATGGCCAAAATATGCGGTGCTGGCACCGGACAACGGAGACGCCCATAAGGCCTACCGCTTGACCGTTAGGTAAGTATTATAAAGTGTTTTTTATGTTATACCCCCTGGCCTGGGCTCTTATATACAGCATGTTAGAATGCTGTATATAAGAGCCTGATGGTGGCGGCCGCAGCTTCTAGCAAAAAAAAAGTGGTGACAGGTTCCCTTTAATACTTCACACATAAGGCTTTGTTGTTGAGGACAGCTTCAAGATGTTTCCATTAGGGAGAAACTAGTTGCATGCACTGCTCTGGTGTGATTTTGGCCCATTATTCCACATAAAGTGCAAAGGCAGGGAACTAGATTATTGCAAGGAATAGAAGGCCTCCCAGATGATGAAAGATTGAAAAAGTTTGATTTGTTTAGCTTAGAAAAAAAGACGTCTCAGTGGAGATCTCATGTATCTGTATAAATACATATGTGGTCAATACGAAGGACTGACTTATTCCTTCCAAAACACAATGCTAAAGACAAGGAGGCACTCACTGCGAGTAGAAGAAAGGCAATTAGGAAAAGGTTCTTTACAGTTAGAGCAGTCAGACTGTGGAATGCTCTACCGCAAGAGGTAGTAATGACTGACACTAGAACAGGTTTAAAAAAAAGAGCTGAATGATTTCCACATAGCACTGTGACTAATAAATTATTTAGTGACAAAACATATGATTGGTGTAGGAAGGTTGAACTAGATGGACCTAGGTCTTTTTTCTGCCTATGTAACTATGTAACACACTTCAAATCCTGAAGGTCCTGTGAGCTCCTTCTATGAACTCTGAGCTTTAGTTCCTTCCATAAAGTTTCTATTGGATTCAGGTCAGAGGATTGGCTCAACCATTCTACCAACTTAACCCCTTCACGACCGCGGGCAGTAAAATTACGTCCTATTTTAACGGGACTTAACGACCAGGGACGTAATTTTACTGCCTAAACTTCATTTGATTGCCGTGGCCATAGCAACGGCTTTCAAATGATGTCCCCTGCTGTTTCTTACAGCAGGAGACCTTTGCTTGACCCCAGGGGGGGTGGCATCGCCACCCCCCATAGGCGATCGATGTGATTGGCTGTTCAAATCGGAACCGCCAATCACATTGATCACGCTGTTTTCGGCAAAAAAAAATGCCAAAAATAGTGTGATCTTGTAAAATCCAGCTAGGACCGGGGCTGCAGCAGCTCCAATCATTGGCTGGAAGCAAGCAGACACCGTGGCCCCCCCCGCAGCACTGATTGGAGCGATCGTGCTATGACGCGCAATCGCTCCAATCAGTGTGCAGTGGGGCGGTCTGATCTGCCGGTGGCCGCCCTCCCCAGGCCTGTGCTGGTCTGGGGACCCTCCCCCAACATGTCTGCAGCGTGCAGCACTGGCTGGTACTAGTGGTACCACGCCACCGCTGCTGCTGCCGCTGCGGTCACGTCACGGAGCAGGAGCGGGAGCGGTGAGTATTGTGCTCACCTTGCAGCCCCTGCGCGCTTCCGTAATGGCCCCTGCTCGTGCCCCCCTGCGATCTGCCCCCCCCCGACATCCCGATCTGCCCCCCCGACATCCCGATCTGCCCCCCGACATCCCGATCTGCCCCCCTGACATCCCGATCTGCCCCCCGCCATCTCTATTCTGCAGCTCCTCCGGTATCCCTCCTCCCCTGCTCCCTTGCAGCCCCTGCGCGCTCTTGTGATTTGCTCCTGCGCGCTCCCGTAATGGCCCCTGCCCGTGCCCCCCTGAGATCTGCCCCCCGCCATCCCGATCTGCCCCCCCGACATCCCGATCTACCCCCCCACATCCCGATCTGCCCTCCGACATCCCGATCTGCCCCCCCCGACATCCCGATCTGCCCCCCCGACATCCCGATCTGCCCCCAGACATCCCGATCTGCCCCCAGACATCCCGATCTGCCCCCAGACATCCCGGTCTGCCCCCAGACATCCCGGTCTGCCCCCCGACATCCCAGTCTGCCGGCCTCCCCCGTGATCTCTATTCTGCAGCTCCTCCAGTATCTTCCCTCCTCTGCTCTCCCCCTCTGCTCTCCCCCTCCCCCTCTGCTGTCCCCCTCTGCTGTCCCCATCCCCCTCTGCTGTCCCCCTCCCCCTCTGCTGTCCCCCTCTGCTGTCCCCCTCTGCTGTCCCCGTCCCCCTCTGCTGTCCCCGTCCCCCTCTGCTGTCCCCGTCCCCCTCTGCTGTCCCCCCGACATCCTCTTACCTGTCTTCACCGGCCGATCACATCTGCCTCCATCGCTGGGTCCTTCTTCCTGGGTCTTCTGCTAAGCTGTCCAACTTCCTGCCTGCTGGCTGCTGCTGTAAAGCTGTTCCTTGCCTTCTGTTCCTCCTGCTAATCCTCTGGGTACTGTGAGTATAATTTTTTTTTTTTTTTCCTCTATCCCCTTTCCATTTTTACACCTCATGCGTCCGTGCGTCCCGCCGAGCGCTGATCAGGGATGCAGATAACGTATCTGCATCCGTGGTCAGTTTTCGGCGGGACTTTTTTTCCCGTATTCCCGACGCTTTTTGTATCGCATCTGTCCATGCGTCCCGCCGAGCGCTGATCAGGGATGCACATAACGGATCGGCATCCCTGCTCAATTTTTGGCGTGACAAAAAGCATCGGGGATACGGAAAAAAAGTCACGCCAAAAATTGAGCAGGGATGCCGATCCGTTATGTGCATCCCTGATCAGCGCTCAGCGGGACGCACGGACTGATGCAATACAAAAAGCGTCGGGGATACGGAAAAAAAAGTATTGCATCTGTCCGTGCGTCCCGCTGAGCGCGGATCAACATCCCTGCTCAATTTTTGGCGTGACTTTTTTTTTTCCGTATCCCCAGCGCTTTTTGTATCTCATCCGACCGTGCCTCCTGCAGCGGCCGATCAGTGCACCGCGTCTGTGTGTTTGAAAAGTCAAATGGCGTTCCTTGTCTTCTGAGCCCCGCCATGCGCCCAAACAATTGATTTCCACCACATGTGAGGTATCTGCGTACTCGGGAAAAATTGCACAATACGTTTTATGGTGCATTTTTTCCTGATACCGTTGTAAAAAGAAAAAAAAAAGCTACCTTGTTGCTGCAGAAATTTTAAATTTTTTTTTTAAAAAAAATAAATAATTTTCACGGTTCAACGTTATCAACTTTCAGTGGAGCCCCTGGGGGTACAAGGGGCTCACTAAACATCTAGATAAATTCCTTGAGGGGTCTAGTTCCAAAATGGGGTAATTTGTGAGGGAGCTCCACTGTTTAGGCACCATTGGGGGGGGTCTAAAAACGTGACATGGCGTCCGCTAATGATTCCAATCAATTTTGCTGTCAAATGGTGCCCTTCTCTTCTGAGCCCCGCCATGCGCCCAACAATTACTTTCCACCACATGTGAGGTATCTGTGTACTCAGGAGAAAATGGACAATACGTTTTATATTGCATTTTTTCCTGATACCCTTGTGAAAAAAAAGCTACCTAGTTGAAGCAACAGTTTTGTGGTAAAAAATTTTTTTTTTCTTTTCACGGCTCAACGTTATAAACTTCTGTGAAGCCCCCAGGTGTTCAAAGTGCTCACCAAACATCTAGAAAAATTATTTGAGGGCTCTAGTTTCCAAAATGGGGTCACTTGTGGGGGAGCTCCATTGTTTAGGCACCTCAGGGGGTCTTCAAACCTGACATGGCGTCCGCTAATGAGTGCAGCTAATTTTGCATTCAAATGGCGCTCCTTGCCTTCCGAGCACTGCCGTGTGTCCAAACATTTGATTTCCACCACATATGAAGTATCTGTGTACTCAGGAGAAAATGGACAATACATTTTATGTTGCATTTTTTCCCGATACCCTTGTGAAAAAAAAGCTACCTAGTTGAAGCAACAGTTTTGTGGTAAAAATGTTTTTTTTTCTTTTCACGGCTCAACGTTATAAACTTCTGTGAAGCCCCCAGGTGTTCAAAGTGCTCATCAAACATCTAGAAAAAATATATGAGGGCTCTTGTTTCCAAAATGGGGTCACTTGTGGGGGAGCTCCATTGTTTAGGCACCTCAGGGGGTCTTCAAACCCGACATGGCGTCCGCTAATGAGTGCAGCTAATTTTGTGTTCAAAAATTCAAATTGCGCTCCTTGCCTTTCGACCTCTGCCGTGCGCCCAAACAATTGATTTTTACCCCATATGGGGTATCAGCGTACTCAGGAGAAAATGCACAATAAATTGTAGGGTGCACTTTCTCTTTTCTCCCTTGTAAAAATGAAAATTTTATGGCTAAAGTAACATTTTTGTGTTAAAAAGTCAAATTTTCATTTTTTCCTTCCACATTTCTTTGGTTCCTGTGACGCACCTAAAGGGTTAATAAACTTCTTGGATGTGGTTTTGAGCAGTGTGAGGGGTGCAGTTTTTAGAATGGGGTCACTTTTGGGTATTTTCTGTCACCTTGGCCTCTCAAAGTCACTTCAAATGTGATGTGGTCCCTAAAAAAAATATTTTGTAAATGTTGTTGGAAAAATTAGAAATTGCTGATGAACTTTGACCCCTTCTAACTTCCTAACGAAAAAAAAATTTCTTTAGAAAATTGCGCTGATGTAAAGTTGACAAGTGGGAAATGTTATTTAGTAACTATTTTGTGTGACATATCTCTCAGATTTATGGGCATAAATTTTCAAAGTTTGAAAATTGTGAAATTTTCCAAATTTTCGCACAATTTCCTAAATTTTCACAAATAAACGCAAAAAGTATCGGCCTAAATTTACCACTGACATGAAGTACAATATGTCACGAAAAAACAATGTCAGAATCGCCAGGATCCGTTGAAGCGTTCCAGAGTTATAACCTGTCAAAGTGACACTGGTCAGAATTGCAAAAAATGGCCCGGTCATTAGGGTGTTTTAGTGGCCGGGGGTGAAGGGGTTAATATTCTTCTACTGAAACCAGTTGAGACTTTCCTTGGCTGTGAGTTTGGGATCATTTACTTACTTAAATGTCCACCTTTATTTCATTTTTATCATCCTGGTTTATGGCATCAGATTTTTATAACAAATGTGTTGGTACATTTGCGCATTCATCCTTACTTGAATTATACACTGAACCAAAATATAAATGCAACATTTTCTTTTGCTCCCATTTTTCATGAGATGAACTCAAAAATCCAAGACATTTTCTATGTACACAAAAGGCTTTTTCTTTTCAGGATTTAAAGAGTGTTTGTGTGGAAGCATGGACCAAAATCACACCTGATTAATGCATGTGACTAGTTTCTCCATAAAAAAAGATGTCTAAAAGCTGTCATCACTAACAAAGACTTTATTCGAAGTGTCAAATACATTTTAGTAAGTGTGTTAAATATTTTTTTTCCAGAATAACTTCTTATTATTATATTAAGTAGCAGGATTGATTTCTAATTACTGATAGATTTCAGTTGGTGTCATGACTATCCATGGCTTTTTGCACCTCTCTTTCTTCATGTGTTCAATACCTTTTCCCTCTGTCATTTCTCATTTACAAGTAACAAATTATGGGCATCTATGGTTTTATTTATTTGACTGAGTGGATTGGATAGGTTGTTACCGACATCTGGTAAAAAATTCAAGTACACTTGTAGAAATATGTTTACTTAGAAAATTGGTGATGTGTTCTAACTTATTTCACCTGCTGTCAATTGCACATGGTTGGGAGGGAAATTACAAATTTTGAGCTGGGATCGAAGAGCTTTGAGCTACCCCTCTGATTTAGATTAGAGCTGCAGTATATAGCAAAGGTCTATTACTAAAGGGTGAAATATTGCATAATTGTAAAATGATATACAGTCATGGCCGAAGGTGTTGGCACCCTTGAAATTGTTCCAGAAAATGAAGTATTTCTCCCAGAAAATTATTGCAATTACACACGATTTGTTATACACATGTTATCTTTCTGTGTGTGAAATGGAACAACACAAACAAAACAGAAAAAACAAGGCTCAATTGGACATCATTTCATACAAAAAAAACCAGCAAAATTGACAGGACAAAATTGTTGGTTCCTTTCCAAAATTTTGAGTAAACAACTTTTTTCAAGCATTTGATGCTCATTTACACTCACATGTGTCAAGTAACAGGTGCAGGAATGTGAAAATCACACCTGCAACCAGATAAAAAGGGGAGAAGTTGATTCAATCTTTGCATTGTTTGTGTGTGCTACACTAAGCAAGGAGAACAGAAAGAGGAGAGAAGATTGTCTGAGGACTTGAGAACCAAAATGTTGAAAAATATCAACAATATCAAGGTCACAAGTCCATCTACAGAGAAATTGATGTTCCTTTGCCATGGTGCACAAGACATTTACAAGCCATGGCACTGTAGCAAATCTCCCTGGAAGTGGATGACAAAGAAAAACTGATTAAAGGTTGCAATGAAGGATCGCCCAGATGGTGGATAAACAGCCCTAATTAAATTCCAAAGAAACTCAAGCTGTCCTGTATGCTCAGGGTGCATCAATGTCAGCATGAACTATCCATCGACATTTGAGTGAAATGAAACACTATAGTAGGAGGCCCAGTAGGACGTCACTTTTGACACAGAGACATAAAAAAGCTAGACTGCAATTTTCCTAAATTTCCATGAATAAGCCATAACCCTTCTGGAATAGTGTCTTGTGGACAGATGAGATCAAAACACATCTTTTTGGTAACGAACATAATTCTACTGTTTGCTGAGAACAGAATGAGGCCTTTAATAAAAAAAAACACAGTACCTACAGCCAAATATGGTGGAGGTTCAAAGATCTTTTGGGGTTGTTTTGCTGCCTCTGGCACTAAGTGCCTTGACTGTGTGCAATCATCATGAAATCTGAAGATTACCAAAGAATTTTGGGTCACATTATGGTGCCCAGTGTCATAAAGTTGGGTTTGTGTCCTAGGTCATGGGTCTTTCAGCAGGAGAATGACCCCAAACATACTTCAAAAAGCACCCAGAAAGGGATGGAAACAAAGCGCTAGAGAGTTCTAAAGTTGCCAACAATGAGTTCGGATCTATATCCCATTGAACACCTGTAGAGAAATCTTAAAATTGCTCTTGGGAGAAGGTGCTTTTAAATATTAGAGACCTGCAGCAGTTTGCAAAAGAAGAGTCCAAAATTCCAGATGAGAGGTGTAAGAAGCTTGATGATGTTTATAGTAAGTGATTGGCTGCAGTTATTTATTCCAATGGATGTGCAAACAAATATTAAGTTGAAGGTGCCAACAATTTTGTCTGGCCCATTTTTGGGGCTTTGTGTGAAATTACTGTATGTCCAATTTGCCTTTTTTATGCTGTTCCAATACACACAAAGGAATAAACGTATTCAAAACAAAACCTGTGCAATTGAAATAATTTTCTGTGAAAAAGACTTTTCTAAAACAATTTCAAGGGTGCCAACACTTTTGGCCATGACTGTACAGTCTGTAGCTGCTGATGTAGCATAACTTTTCTCATTTACCTAAGTAAGTGGTTTGTTATGGTGATAGAATAGGTTCAGGACCCTATCAATTTTATATGATAACTCGGTATTTTAAGTGCCTGTATTACAGTGCATTAGCCCTTCCGCCACCACTTACTGAACATTTGAACATCATCTCACTGGTCTATGTAGTCATAGAGGACTAAGCCCTTATCAGTTTAACAGAGTGACTTTTAAAGTTGAAAAAACTCTTTGCAGGACAGTAACTATGTCACGCATCATCAGAATTGGTGTCTAGGGTGCCAGCAGATAGCAGGATGTTTGTAGGGCTCTGATCCAGACAACATGGAGCACTGACATGGCTGCTGGACCAACTCTAGTGCCCTATCAATCACAGGGATTGTATAACTGACAGGTAGAGATGAGCAAACCATTGAAGGTTTGGTTCGGGAGCTATATTCAAACCTTAAAAAAGGTTGGTTTGTGACCCCAACTTGATCCAAACCTCAATGGAAGTCAGTAATTCGGCATTTTGTGGCTCCACCCACACTCAGCCAGCCATAAGCAGAACACTTCTGGAGGGTGGGCAGGGTTTGTTTTTAAATTTGTTTTGGTTTTTGCATGCACATTACATCTGATCATGCTGATTTTACCCCAGTGTGAGCCATTCTAACACTGCATGCGGCTCCCACAGGGCAGAGCATCACTCATACCCGAGCACAGCACTACTCACTCGAGTGTTTTGCACTCATAACTCACTCAAACTTCGAACCTGAACTTTGATTTTTTGGAAGTCGGGTTCACAAATATCGAACCTAAAGTTCATTCATCTCTACTGACAGGCATTAAAAGGGATATTATTGCTGATGTTAATTGATTTCCCAATATAAAATCTTGGACAAGCATTATCTTTAGCGGGCTGCAAACTTTACAATATTTCTCCATTTAGCCATTGCACCCCCAGTAGATATTTCTATTATTTACTCCTTACCTTGGTGTCATTTTGTAATTGGACTATCTAATGTTGTCCTTCTACATGTTAATGATAGTATGACTCCAGGGGGTAGTCTTTATCAAGTGGCCTCTGAAGGCCTTAAGGTGGTGTCACACATAGTGACGACAACAACGACGTCGCTACTAAGTCACCATTTTCTGTGACGTAGCAGCGACGTCCTGTCGCTGTGTGTGACATCCAGCAATGACCTGGCCCCTGCTGTGAGGTCGTCAGTCGTTGCTGAATGTCCTACTTTACTTTTTGGACAGAAACTACTAGTAATCTCGCCAGAAATCACTATGATGCTTTAAATGTCATAAAACTTGCTTTATTGATACATTTTATTAAAAACAGAAAAAATGACAATATTTTGGCTTGCCACAAAAATAGGGCAGTGGAAATAACAAATGCGTCTCCCCTACACAAGGGGGAGAGGTGGGTACGGGCACATCAGACCCATCTGAAAGTTTAATTATATCATAGTTAGCAGAATATACAGATTAGTCCCAACAAATAGTTCAGCAATATATCAGCAGGGCCTAGCCAAAATGCTGGAAAAAAAACCCCACCTCTCCCCCTTGTGTAGGGGAGACGCATTTGTTATTTCCACTGCCCTATTTTTGTGCCAGGCCAAAATATTGTGATTTTTTCTGTTTTTAATAAAATGTATCAATAAAGCAAGTTTTATGACATTTAAAGCATCATAGTGATTTCTGGCGAGATTACTAGTGGTTTCTATATATAGGATGTTGTCTACAAGGTAGCAATATGTGGACATTGTGGATTGTTTAATTTTTTGGTCGTCGCTCTCCCGCTGTAAAGTGCACATCGCTGTGTGTGACAGCGAGAGAGCGACGAACTGAAGCGAGCAGGGAGTAGGGAGCCGGCGTCTGGCAGCCTGCGGTAAGCTGTAACCACGGTAAACATTGGGTAACCAAGAAGCCCTTTCCTTGGTTACCCGATATTTACCTTAGTTACTAGCACCGCCGTTCTCACGCTGCCAGTGTCGGCTCCCTGCACACGTAGCTGGAGTACACATCGGGTAATTAACCCAATGTGTACTCTGGCTAGGAGTGCAGGGAACAGGGAGCCGGCACTGGCAGCGTGAGAGTGGCGGATGCTAGTAACTAAGGTAAATATTGGGTAACCAAGAGAAGTGCTTTCCTTGGTTACCCGATATTTACCTTAGTTACGCTTCCACGCGTCGCTGCTGGCTGGGGGCTGGTCACTGGTCGCTAGTGAGATCTGCCTGTTTGACAGCTCACCAGCGACCATATAACGACCCTGCAGCGATCATGATAAGGTCAGATCGCTGGTCATGATCGCTGCTGCGTCGCTATGTGTGACACCACCTTTATACACTCTCGTATTTACACCAAGGGAGACACAAATGGCGAGCGGCTGTTACTTTTGGATGTTTCTCTGTGTATACAGACAAAAGCTCTTCTAGATCTAGTTCACCCAGTATAGGATATAATAGTTCTAAGTCGCATATCTGATTACCAGATGTTCGGTACGTAGAGTTCCGGCAGCATAATTATTTTGCTTGTTAAATTTTCATCTGAATATGTACTTAGTTAATGCACCCAATATGCTTTCTGCGTACAGCAACCTGACTTTCTTACATATATCTGAGATGTCTGTTATGACATGTTATTATCGACTCAGACTCACTTTTTTATTCTAAAAAAAATGAAAAGAAATATAAAAGAAAAACACAATGTGCACGTTCATGAAATCCCTATGAAGAATAATTATATTTTACTTATCTAGCAATGCCACATTGCATTTTCTACACACAAGTAGTGAACACATATAGCACTGGTTTCCACACACCAGTTTATAATTTGATTCGTAATCTGCAGGATAACAGCGTTTTGAACCTGTCCGGTGATTCAGTCACCGCTCAGTGTATAGCTAGCAGTGACTGTAACCGTGCCCTGTGTACTAACTGACAGCCGCTCAGTATCAGACTGAACCGTCAGTCAGTGAGATGTGATTGAACGCCTGTGCCTTGCCAATGACTAGAAGACAATTGCTGCTGGGAGGAATAAAGATAGTTCTGCACCAGTAGCAAGTATCTAAATGGGGGGGCTGGGTAGGTTCAAAACGCTACCTTTGGTGAGGAGCATGTTGTGTGGACAGAGGAGAAGTGCTCCACAGTTCATTTTAGTGATGAAAGCAAGTTTAATTTATTTGGGTCTGATGAGAAACATTATGTTCATTGACAAACTGGGGAAAGACTGAATACAAAGTGTGTTAAGAAGTCAGTGAAAGGTGGTGGAGGAAGTGTCATGTTTTGGAGAATGTTTTCTGCAGCAAGAGTTGGATCTCTCATACAACTACATGGCAGAGTGAATGCAAGTGTGGATCAGAACCTTATTTCACAACACGTGATTCCTTACTTGCATTCATCACTCAATCAGCCAGCAATTTTCATGCAGGACAATGCCCCCTGTCACACAGCAAAATGGTTAAACTAGTTCCTTGAAACAGAAAACATTGAAACAATGAAATGGCCGCCCATAGTCCTGATCTAAACCCGATAGAAAACCTCTGGAAAATCCTTGGTGACAAAATTATAGCCAAGAAACCCACAACAGTCAAAGAACTGTGGGAGAGACTAGAAGAAGAGTGGACCAAAATCACACGAGAGCAGTGTGAGAGGCTAGTGATATCCTCTGGCCGCAGAGGTGCTGAAGTCATTCAAAGCAAAAACCTGTACACGTCCTACTGATTGCTGACTGTTGTGACCTTCAGAAAATGTAGTTATAATCTTTCTCTGTGCTGCAGTCATTGATGTTCTCCAATTATGATCATCACGTTTTGGGCAAAATAATGGTTTTATGTTGATAAACTTTAAATCTTTTGTAAAATACCGTACTAGTGGCATGGTGTACCCCTTACCAAAACACCTTCAAATGTTGATCAATGTAGATTACATCATGTCGGAAGAAAGCAAGTGATCATACATTTTTTTCTAATGTTTATCTCCAGCGTGTGTGTGTGTGTGTGTGTGTGTGTATGTGTGTATATATATGTTTTTCCTAATATGTAAATGAGCTGCTAAGATCTAAGGGTAGTACACAGATATCGCTGAAAAATCTACCTCTAGAGCTTATTTTAAATGAGATGGGGTGTTACCAGTGTGAGGCATATAGGTTAGGAGAACAGACTGTCAGTCATTACATGTCTCATATGGGTTATGTCTCCTTTTCTTTAAAATATTCTCTTGAGACAGATTCTCAGAGAGATTTGTGTTTTGCCCATAGATCTTAACAGCTTATTTACAAATTGATAAAAAAGTGAATTTCTGTGGGATAAGACATCGGATCGCACATATAAAGTTATCATTTTATTCAACATTTCATGACCCGCATGTCCATATAGATGGTTTAGGGGAGTAGGTCCTGCTGACAGATTAATTTTAATACCATTACATGCAGGCAGTCCCAAAACTCCCTTAATGGTGGTTGCTGGACAATATTTGAAGGGAATGTGGAGCTGTGTGTCAGAAAAAAAGACAAATTCAGAAGTTAATCCACACGGAATGTTGGAGTTAACTATATCATGGCATGAAAATGTAAACAATGCTATTAACATTTATTTTAAGGACAACCAGTAATTATAGCAATAACCCATTTACCTGCGGCAAAGAGTTCCCTTTCAGTTTTCCCATCTTCCTGCTTTTCATCAAACCATCTAATTAAGAGTTAAATAAATGAGTCAGATATTATCCAATTATAGAAAGTTATTAAAATAAAGCATTGCCTAAAATCTCAAAGCGTTACTAGCAAAAAATGAGTCTTTACCATGTAAACTTTTCATTTCTTCCAAGCAGTCAATAAGCACTATTGATTTTAATGGCATTTATTGAAAGCCTTGTAGTAGCACTAATTACTTGCTACATTTCTCCCAATTTGCAGATTGACCATGTCCTTTCATAGCGCTTATATAACACTGCTATTTCAGAGTCTTGTGCAGAAACATATTTTCCTTTTCTGTGCCACCCACTCAGAAAGTGAGCAGCCTGGTAAATGGTTTTGGGGCTCTTGTGATAGTAGTAAAATGCAGTACTCAACTTTAATTATAGCTACCAATATTTTCTACTTTCTTCTATTTTCTAGGGTCTGATGTCTTACTGAGACATTACTTGCATTTTCAAATCATTTTAAAATGTACTATACAGAGAGGTCTAACTGCAGCTATAGACCTCTATGTGACTCAGGAAATCAGATATTTTTTCCCATCCTCTTCTTCACATAGATTGTTTTGCTGTGACCCGTAGTGTTCTTATTTTTTGGGATCTGGGGTTCATTGATGGCTTATTTTTTGCATTTTGAGCTGGCGTTTCTAATCATACAATTTTTCCACAGATGCGCCATTTTGATCTCCTGTTATTCCATTTTATTGTAATGTTGCGGCGACCAAATAACTGTAATTTTGGAATTTTTGGTGCTCTACGCCGTGTACCGATCACATTAATTGATTTTACATTTTGATAGATCGGGTGTTTCTGAATGCAGGGATACCAAACATGTGTATATTTTTTATTTTTTTATTGTTTAATTTTTAATAGGGTGATTCAAATGTTTGGGGTTTTCTATATTTTTTAAAACTTTTTTGTATTATTTATTTTACTAATCCCCCTAGGGGACTTTATGGAAACACAGTCTGATCACCTGTGCATTTTTGCTGATCAGAGCTTCACAGCTCTGCTCAGCAAAAATGCACAGTTCCTTTAAGAGCCGCCGCTCTGTCAACTTTTCGAGGAACTACTGTTAAAAAAGGATAAGGCACTTCTACCGAATTTCTAGTTACCAGGGTGCTCAGGTAGGTTTCCAAACCATGTACAGTAGTAATATATACAAGGCACTCCTGAATTCAGTAAAATATGATTTTTTTTATTATTTCATACTCAGTATAGTCAAGTCAGATGTTGCAGCCCAAACATGGCCTTCATCAGTAACTAGCACCTGAGATGAATGGAGATAGATTATAGTTTCACTCTTTTCATTGGCAGTATTTGGAATGCTAGCAGATATGTGACTGTGATCTACAGCATGTTATATCTGCCATGGGCAGTTTCAGTAAGCTATTAAGAAAGTTTCTGTGGTTTGCAGCCTGTCATTAGCAGTATCCACACAGCATCCCTCCACACAGCAGTGGAAAAGTGTTGAAACTGAATGGGTACAGCATGAGGAAGATGCACTTATGACTCATTTGGTTTTTGGTAATATTGTTGTCAGAGCATTACATGGATTAAAAGCATGAAAATAACACAGAGATTGAACACAGCTGTCACACTACTCCTGGGTCTTCTAATTAGATCTCATACATATTCACTGCTTTCCCCACCCACCCTTTGTGCCGGCAAAAGTGATTGGCTGTCAGAGTGCCGGAGTGCCAGCATCTCTAATTGACCACCCTCACAATAGCTGTCTGGGTCCTCTAATGGAGTGTAAAAATAAATAAATAAAATGTCGTAGGATCCCTCATATATAGATACCCAGCAGAGTTAAAGCAGACAGCTACAGACTGCAGCCCTCAGCTGTGTGCGATTTCTTGGCTGTGTATCAAAAAAAGAGGGACCCCATGCAGTTTTTTTTAAATTAAATACCCAGCCAAGATAAAGCTGACAGCTGGGGGCTGATAATCTCTGGCTGGGGAGGCCCATAGTTATTGGACCTCCTAGCCTAAAAATAACATCCCGCAGCCACCCAGAATTGTCGCATCCATTAGATGCGACAATTACAAAGCTTTACACAGCTCAGGGGGAGGGGGAGGAGGAGGGTTGCTACACAATCTTAGAGAGAATATTGCATGGCAGATGTTCAGGTGGTTGGCAGATCTCTGTTCTTTGATGGGAATACCAAGGGGGGTATGTTCTTCTATAATGTTTTTATGCCCTTAATATAATTACAACCATTGATCTGATGGGATAACTGTTTAATAAAAACAACAACCCACAAGGTGCAGTTGCAAGTTTAAAATCAAACTAGGCCCATCCATCTCCAGACATCAGCAACTGAAGATGGAAGAAGCATTACTCCAATCATTCAAGTGAAAAGAATGTGGATTTATTAGCCTGTTTAAGGTACTTTCAGTCCCACATTGGAGCCATTTTCAAGTGTCTTATTTAGAAAATCGCTCGAATGAGAGTCTGAAACTTTGCAAACCATGGATGAATAACTCCACATTCTTTTCTAATGAATGACTGGAATGCTGCTTCAGCCTTATGGTTTTGTTTCATGAAAGGATGAAGCATGTTGGGTTTTTAATTGAACTGCTGAGCTTATCTCAAAGTCTAAATTTTCTAAATGCAATCTTATAGCAAACAAGAAAACAATCTGCAGAATCTTGTGACTGAGAAAGATTTAAAGAGGTTGTCCCCTTTCAAAAAATATCACATCAATAGTGCTGCAGCCAATCACACAACTGAACAGCTTTTGCTGTCTACATTGGAAGAATTGCTTAGCTCACCATTGGCAATCAGTGCTGTCAATGTGATGCTACCACTACAGCCAAACAGAAACTGGAGAAGCAGGGGATACACAGCGCTGGTGACACGCCCACGGGTTATTATGGTTTACCTGTCACCGGGCCGCGGTTCTTCTCCTGGGTTGCCGCGGTGGCCTTGCCTGCTTCCGTGACCCTCGCGGTGTCAAAAAAGCTGGGGATGGGGACGATGGGGGTAGTTGTTTGTGATGCCACCTGTGGTGCGTGGCCAAGTATTAGCTGCACTGTGGGACTTCTCTCTTCTGGGGTGGATGGTAACGCAGCTCGGGTGTCACAGCTCTCCACAGGTAGAGCTAGTCCCCAGGGAGGATGATAAGAGTGGTAATAGTTGCCGATGGCAATTGGTAGCAATGTTGGAAACGCAGGCAGTAATGGGACGACACAGAGGCTGCAGTTCAAGATCTTTACTCACTGGAAGCACACCGCTGTTGGAGCACCAAGCTACGCTGTGATGGGCTTCAGTCGATCCCAGATACTTCGGAGGTCGAGGCCAGTATTTCCTTCTAGGCATCTCCTTTCTTCGGTTTCCCTCCACTCCAGCTCCTGGGCCATGGAATGAGTCACAGGTGCCTTCTGCACTCCCCGCGAACCCTGGGATCCCCTTTCATTCCTAAGAACCTGGGTCTAGCCTCCAGCTCCAGACCACGGAATCCAAATTGTCCTTGTCTCTGCTTATCTGCTCCTGTGTGCGACCTGGCGCTTGCTGCGCCCAGAACCGACTCAATGTGTGTGATGGCTCCTAACTCCCCTGTTGGTGCCCCGCATCCTGGGTTCCTGAACTAGTAGGCAAGAGGTCCGATACCTTATGATGGCCACCCCAGCACCTACCCTAGCCCAGTCCCAGTGGAAAAACTCCCGTGTTATGTGTTGGTTGAGTGTGTTGTTGGTGGTTTACTGGTGACGACCGCCTCCGTATCTGAGATGGATACTGCACCTCTGGTGAGGTGCAGTACCCTGTGGCACCTGAAGCTGCAGGGGCACCTCACTGGACCATGGGAGGGGAAACAAAGTTCAGTTTATCTTTTACAGGAAACTGAAGTTTATCAAAAGTAGACAATCCTTTTAAGCCATGAGGCAAAAAATATCATCGCTATATCATTTATTACTCCTGAAATACATTTTATAAGGTGTTTCTTCAAGAATTAGGAAGTATCACTAAAATATGGATTTTTAGCTGATTCAGGATTTTCCGACAAGGACTAGTAAGAATTTTGGACTAGGAATTTCAATCTGACTCTCTAGGATCACCATTGAGTACAAATTGTAAACGAAATACTGTAGTGTGAAAAAGTGTTTGACACCTTCCTGATTTCTTATTCTTTTGCATGTTTGTCACACTTAAATGTGTCAAGTCACCAAACAAATTTATACATTTGACAAAGAAAACACAAGCAACACAAAATGCAGTTTATAAATGAAGGATTTTATTATTAAGGGAAAAAGAAATCCAAACCTACAGGGCCCTGTGTGAAAAACTGATTGCCCCTTAAACCTAATAACTGGTTGGGCAACCCTTAGCAGCAACAACTGCAATCAATCATTTGCATTGACCAGCAATGAGTCTTTTATAACATTATATAAAGTAATTTTGTCCCACTCCTCTTTGCAGAATTGTTGTAATTCAGCCACAATGGAGGGTTTCTGAGCATGAACCGCTTTGTTAAGGTTAGGACACAGAATCTGAATAGGATTAAGGTCCGGATTTTGACTAGGCCACTCCAAAATCTTAGTTCTGTTTTTCTTAAGCAGTTAAGAGGTGGACTTGCTAGTGTACTTTGGATTATTCTCCTACTGCATTACCCAAGTGCGTTTCACCTTGAGGTCACAAACAGATGGCCGAACATTTTCCTTCAGGATTTTTTGGTAGACACTAAAATTCATAGTTTCAGTTACCACAGCAAATCTTCCAGGTCCTGAAGCAGCAAAACAACTCCAGACCATCACACTACCACCACCATATTTTACTGTTGGTATGATGTTCCTTTTATGAAATGCTATGCCACTTCAATGCCAGATGTAATGGGATGTACACCTTCCAAAAAGTTCAACTTTTGTCTCGTCAGTCTACAAAGTATACTCCTAAAAGTCTTGGGGATCATCAAGATGTTTTCTGGAAAAAACTGAGATGAGCCTTTATGTTCTTTTTGCTCAGCAGTGCTTTTGTCTTGGAACTCTGCCATGCAGGCCATTTTTGCCCAGTCTCTTTCTTATGGTGGAGTCATAAACGCCAACCTTAACTGATTCAATTGAGGCTTGCAGATGTTTAGATATTATGGCGGGGTCTTTGTAACCTCTTTGATGAGTCATTGCTGTGTTCTTGGGATAATTTTGGTCAGCTGGCCACTCATGGGAAGGTTCACCATTGTGCCATGTTTTCATAGTTTGTGGATAATGGCTCTCACTGTGCTTTGCTGGAGTCCCAAAGTTTTAGAAATGGCTTTCACCCCTTAACGACCGCGGGCAGCAACATTACGTCCTAGCGGTCATAATGTTGCTGCCCGCGGTCTGCCGGCGGCAGCATGCTGTGATCGGCACACATCTCAGCTGATTTTCACAGCTGAGATGTGTGCCTGCTAGGCACGAGAAGAATAGTTATCTGCTCGTGCCATTTAACCCCTGTAATGGCGCTGTCAATATGTGCCAGCGCCATTATAATCGCGATCGCGGTAAACATTTACTTACCGCCCGATACCAGAAGTCACATGACGTGATCACGTGACTTCCGGTGGTTGTCATGGTAGCACAGGGTCATGTGATGACTTTTGTGCTAGACATGAACTACTTTCAGTTTCACTTGGCCCGGAGGCCATTGAAGCATAAAGTGACCGTATCTGCTGTTTACAGCTGTATAGCTGTGATCAGCAGATAGGGCAGAGCGATCGGATGGCTGATCGCTATAGCCCCCTAGGGGGACTAGTAAAATTAAAAAAAGGAAAAAAAAAGGTTTAAAAAATTAAAAAAAATAAAAAACCTAAAAGTTCAAATCACCCTCCTTTCGCCCCATTGAAAATTAAATGGTTAAAAAAATAAAAAATATACACACATTTAGTATTGCCGCGTTCATAAATGCCCGATCAAAATATAAAATCAATTAATCTGATCAGTAAACGGCATAGCGGCAAAAAAATTCCAAACGCCAAAATGATGTTTTTTTTGTCGCCACAACTTTTGCGCAGAATGCAATAACAGGCATCTGCGCAAAAATGGTACCGTTAAAAACGTCAGCTCGAGATGCAAAAAATAAGCCATCACTGAGCCATAGATCCCGAAAAATGAGAACGCTATGGGTCACGGAATATGGCGTAAAACATGCACCACTTTTTTCAGACAAACTTCCGATTTTTTTTAATATAAAAGTAAACCTATACATGTTTGGTGTCTACGAACTTGCACTGAACTGAGGCATCACACCCACACATCTGTTTTACCATATAGTGAACACAGTGAATAAAATATCTCAAAAACAATAGTGCTATCGCACTTTTTTGCAATTTGTCTGCATTTGCAATTTTTTTTGCCGTTTTCCAGTACACTATATGGTAAAACTTATGGTTTAATTTAAAAGTATAGCTCGTTCTGCAAAAAATGAGCCCTCACATGACCATATTGACTGAAAAGTAAAAAAGTTACGTCTCTCAGAAGAAGAATGGCAAAAAAAAAACAAAACCTAAAGCAAAAAAATCGGCCGGTCGTGAAGGGGTTAATACATTTGTCAGCCTGATAGTTCTCAATTACTTTGTTTCTCATTTGTTACGGAATTTCTTTGGATCGTGGCATGATGTCTAGCTTTTGAGGATCTTTTGGTCTACTTCACTTTGTCAGGCAGGTCCTATTTAAGTGATTTCTTTATTGAAAACAGGTGTGACAGTAATCAGGCCTGGGTGTGGCTAGGGAAAGTAAGCAACTTCCCAAAGATGTGATGAACCACATTTAATTTATATATCGGGGGGGCCCTTTCACATAGGGCGCTGTAGGTTTGGATGTCTTTTTTCCTTAATAATAAAAATGATCATTTATAAACTGCATTTTGTGTTTACTTGTGCTATCTTTATCTAATATTTAAAATTGTTTGGTGATCTGAAAAATTTAAGTGTGCCGAACATGTAAAAGAATAAAAAAATCAGGGAGGTGGCAAACACTATTTCACTCCAGTGTACATCTATCTTATTATTGTAAAGAGTATTTAAACTAAAGATTAGTGATGAGTGAGCACCAAAATGCTCAGGTGCTCAATATTTGAATAAAGCAAATCGGAGTGCTTGGGTGCTCGTCTCAAGTTAAGATTATAATGGAAGTCAATTGGTGTATTGAACTACGTACATCCTTCTAATTTTTGGTAATGCTTGCACTCAGTTCAAAGGCTTCCCAGTCTTGGACTCCCACTCCTTAAAATGATAAAAAATAGTTTTCTGAGGCCCTTCTCAGAGTGTCTTCCAGGGTTTATTGGCGTACCTCCTAATTTTTGTCATTCCTTGCATATAGTGCATAGGCTTTACTAGTGTAGGAGTCCCACTCTTAACAATGGGAAAAAATTCTGAGACCTTCTTCTACTTGTCTTCCAGGGTGTATTGCAATTCTTCCTTTGCATTTTTGCTAAGCCTTGCACTTAGTGCATAACCTACTCTTATAAAATTGACCAAAAATATATTCTGCAGTCCTCCTCTATTTGTGTTCCATGCTGTATTGCAATCCGTCCTTTAAATTAATATGGTCAAATATGTTGAGAGATGGCTCAGGTAATAAGGCTATGTTCACTCTCTGCATTTTTGCTGCATTTTTTGCAGCGTTTTTTCATGAGTTTTATGCACACTAAAAGCTGGTTTTTACAGTACCAGCAAAAGTTAAGAGGTTTCATAAATATAATGTACACTATTGGTTTCTTCCCTGACTGAAATAGAAAACTGCTGCAATTTTGAAAGAAACAGCAGGTCAATGCTTTCAGCATTTTTGCAATGTTTTATCAACGTTGAAAGCAATGAAGAAGTGCAAAAATGCAGCAATAATACTACGTGTGAATATAGCCTAAGAGGTAGAGGGGGCGGGGTTTTTTCACTTTTTTAATTTGTGTTATATACATGTCGTTATACAGAAAAGCATGTATATAAACAGTCCGTAAAAGTGGCGTAATACTCTGACAACATAGTTCCCAGCAGCAACCTGGGTATCAGAAATGCATCCAGGCATCTTCCCCATGCTGTTCCCATTCCATTTGAGCACTGGTTCCATCCAGTTCAGTGATTTTACTGCCCTTCATAGCTTCATTGAGCATCTGCTGGAAAAATGCTTGAGTTTCCCATTGACATTCATTATACTCGTTACACGAACCAAGCCCATCTGAGCATTCAACCTGCTCGATTTGAGTACTAAGTACTCGAGCATTTTAGTGCTCGCTCATCACTAGTGAGCATTTGAGTGGGAGGTGTTGTATTTTGTCAGCATCAGAAAATCTGTGATGCTAGAGTAGATATATTTACGGTATTTATATATTTATATTCCTTGCTATGCTAGGAAAGAAAAAAAGATAATTCGGAATTGTAAAGATCATTCAGCACTTTTTTTTTTCCTAGAAATACATGTCTACATGTTGTACTATATAATTTCATGTTTTCATTCCTTATCAATCATGGTCCCTCAACTTCCTTGAGGCAAAAAATGATGCAATTTTCTGTCCTAGAATTAAAGTCTTCAGTTAGTGGTGAATAAATTCCTTCCGACAAGGAATTTTACATTGAACGCCACTGACTTCATTAGGTTTACATCTCTTGCGATGCGTCTTACAAAAACTGACAGCAGATAAGCAACCATCTTCAACTGACCGTTTAACATCTAAATATAACCCAGTGATTTCCACACTTCATATAGGGATGTTTGAACAATTGGAAATACCGCAATGTTCCTAGAATAACTTCCTAATGAAACTAATAATCTAAAACAGCAAGACATCCAGAAGTGTATAATATTAAGCACTGGAATAAAATTAAAATGCTTGTAGACATATGACACACTTGTGGGAAAATGATTCAAATGTCAAAATAATTGGATTTGCTGCTTTGTCTTTGCCTCGCGCAATAAAGAAATGCTGATATTAAACTGACAATCTAGTCACCTATGAACGGAAATATTTCCTTTTATTTACATTAAAGGTTGAGAGTGTTGAGAAACTCTGTTAACCTTGTACTGACAAGTATCTATTACTCTTACTTTATCTTCAAATAGCAAAGTTCTAAACTCAGAAAGTAAAAAGAATAAAAAGAGAAAAGCTTGATAATGTAACACTGGTGTATAGCCAAATGGTTCAGCCATACAGTTGTAGTCAACTGCTATAAAGAAAAATTATACTTGTATTTGCGAATTGGCTCTAATTTTCAATATATGGGGGTAGTAATTTTTATAGGCCTTTGAAGCCATAGACTATTATATGAAAATGGTTTCATTATTGTATCATCAGTACATCAATAGTCTATTGAGCCATTAGTATTGCATTGTTTCAGCGTGACCAAAAAGAAACCTGCCATATCAGCCCCGATAGTCACACAGCATTACATGATACTAGAGAAGAGGAAATGGATTTGCGGGGCTCCCATACAGACCCAGGTCTTTGATACCTGCCAACTGAATTTTAACTCCGGGAATCTCTTATCTCCCGATATGCAGTATTTTATCTAGGAGTGCCGATGCAATGTTATCTGTGAGTCACACCACTCAGATGACATCATGAGAGCCCTGCTACTTGAACGCCGGGAGGTAACAGATTTGTGAATCTCCAATCAAGCTGACAGGTACCACAGGCCTTTATGCTGGACGGGAGTCACACACATCGACCCACTTATCTTTACTTGTTAACCTTTTAGCTTATTACTATCAGAAAAAAAAATCAAAGATGTCGCAGACTTGCATTAATGAAGCATGGTCCTCCACTTGTGATCATAGGTAACTTCACCTGAGATCACTCAGTTTAATGAGGTCACCTGAGGTCAGATTACTTGTGATCACAGGTGGAGGACGGTGGGAACCTCTAGCTGTGATCGCAAATAACTTGAGTGACGTCACCGCTCATTGCGTGGCTCATTCTCTGCCTGAAGCTCACAGCAGGCAGTCGTGCTCTATTACTGCTCGCTGTCACTTCAGATGTAGCAGAGCTTAAATCGTCTTAGGACCTTGTGTGGATTACGTCAGACCTGGGTGTTTTGGGAGTTAATGAAGGACCGAAAGAGTGTTTTTTTTGTATTTCATTTCAAATAAAGGATTTTTTCAGTGTTTGTGTTTATTTCTTTTCACTGTGATTAGTAATGGGGGGTCTCATAGACAATTCACATTATTAATCTAGGGCAGGGTTCCCCAACTCCAGTCCTCGAGGGCCGCCAACAGTGCATGTTTTCAGGATTTCCTCAGCATTGCATGGGTGTTGGAATCATCAACTGTGCAGGTGATTAAATTATCACATGTGCAATACTAAGGAAATCCTGAAAACATGCACTGTTGGCAGCCCTTGAGGACTGGAATTGGGGACCCATGATTTAGGGCTTAGTGGCAGCTATGCAAATAAGAAAGCCGCGGAGACACCATCACGTGTTTCTCAACGCTGCCAGGAAACTAGCCAGGTCTTTCACCGGGAAGGAACAACCACGGGAAGGGCAGTCTCCAGTCAAGGAGACCACCTATACCAAACATGGTATCCATCCACAGACAGCCGTTTCGGGGTATTTGCCCCTCATCAGTGTGGAGTAGGAATCTGGCTAGTGGGGGGCAATGCCTAGTAAAAGACTACTTAAGCAAGCATTGTTGACCTTAGGGAGATCAACATATCCACTGCGGAGACACCATCACGTGTTTCTCAACGCAGTGATTCTAGAGCATTGCCCCCTGGGAAGTATGCAAATAAGAAAGCCGCGGAGACACCATCACGTGTTTCTCAACGCTGCCAGGAAACTAGCCAGGTCTTTCACCGGGAAGGAACAACCACGGGAAGGGCAGTCTCCAGTCAAGGAGACCACCTATACCAAACATGGTATCCATCCACAGACAGCCGTTTCAGGGTATTTGCCCCTCATCAGTGTGGAGTAGGCATCTGGCTAGTGGGGGCAATGCCTAGTAAAAGACTACTTAAGCAAGCATTGTTGACCTTAGGGAGATCAACATATCCACTGCGGAGACACCATCACGTGTTTCTCAACGCAGTGATTCTAGAGCATTGCCCCCTGGGAAGTATGCAAATAAGAAAGCCGCGGAGACACCATCACGTGTTTCTCAACGCTGCCAGGAAACTAGCCAGGTCTTTCACCGGGAAGGAACAACCACGGGAAGGGCAGTCTCCAGTCAAGGAGACCACCTATACCAAACATGGTATCCATCCACAGACAGCCGTTTCGGGGTATTTGCCCCTCATCAGTGTGGAGTAGGAATCTGGCTAGTGGGGGCAATGCCTAGTAAAAGACTACTTAAGCAAGCATTGTTGACCTTAGGGAGATCAACATATCCACTGCGGAGACACCATCACGTGTTTCTCAACGCAGTGATTCTAGAGCATTGCCCCCTGGGAAGTATGCAAATAAGAAAGCCGCGGAGACACCATCACGTGTTTCTCAACGCTGCCAGGAAACTAGCCAGGTCTTTCACCGGGAAGGAACAACCACAAGAAGGGCAGTCTCCAGTCAAGGAGACCACCTATACCAAACATGGTATCCATCCACAGACAGCCGTTTTGGGGTATTTGCCCCTCATCAGTGTGGAGTAGGAATCTGGCTAGTGGGGGCAATGCCTAGTAAAAGACTACTTAAGCAAGCATTGTTGACCTTAGGGAGATCAACATATCCACTGCGGAGACACCATCACGTGTTTCTCAACACAGTGATTCTAGAGCATTGCCCCCTGGGAAGTATGCAAATAAGAAAGCCGCGGAGACACCATCACGTGTTTCTCAACGCTGCCAGGAAACTAGCCAGGTCTTTCACCGGGAAGGAACAACCATGGGAAGGGCAGTCTCCAGTCAAGGAGACCACCTACACCAAACATGGTATCCATCCACAGACAGCCGTTTCGGGGTATTTGCCCCTCATCAGTGTGGAGTAGGAATCTGGCTAGTGGGGGCAATGCCTAGTAAAAGACTACTTAAGCAAGCATTGTTGACCTTAGGGAGATCAACATATCCACTGCGGAGACACCATCACGTGTTTCTCAACGCAGTGATTCTAGAGCATTGCCCCCTGGGAAGTGTGCAAATAAGAAAGCCGCGGAGACACCATCACGTGTTTCTCAACGCTGCCAGGAAACTAGCCAGGTCTTTCACCGGGAAGGAACAACCCTCGTCAGTGTGGAGTAGGAATCTGGCTAGTGGGGGCAATGCCTAGTAAAAGACTACTTAAGCAAGCATTGTTGACCTTAGGAAGATCAACATATCCACTGCGGAGACACCATCACGTGTTTCTCAACGCAGTGATTCTAGAGCATTGCCCCCTGGGAAGTATGCAAATAAGAAAGCCGTGGAGACACCATCACGTGTTTCTCAACGCTGCCAGGAAACTAGCCAGGTCTTTCACCGGGAAGGAACAACCACGGGAAGGGCAGTCTCCAGTCAAGGAGACCACCTATACCAAACATGGTATCCATCCACAGACAGCCGTTTCGGGGTATTTGACCCACATCAGTGTGGAGTAGGCATCTGGCTAGTGGGGGCAATGCCTAGTAAAAGACTACTTAAGCAAGCATTGTTGACCTTAGGGAGATCAACATATCCACTGCGGAGACACCATCACGTGTTTCTCAACGCAGTGATTCTAGAGCATTGCCCCCTGGGAAGTATGCAAATAAGAAAGCCGCGGAGACACCATCACGTGTTTCTCAACGCTGCCAGGAAACTAGCCAGGTCTTTCTTATTTGCATACTTCCCAGGGGGCAATGCTCTAGAATCACTGCGTTGAGAAACACGTGATGGTGTCTCCGCAGTGGATATGTTGATCTCCCTAAGGTCAACAATGCTTGCTTAAGTAGTCTTTTACTAGGCATTGCCCCCACTAGCCAGATTCCTACTCCACACTGATGAGGGGCAAATACCCCGAAACGGCTGTCTGTGGATGGATACCATGTTTGGTATAGGTGGTCTCCTTGACTGGAGACTGCCCTTCCCGTGGTTGTTCCTTCCCGGTGAAAGACCTGGCTAGTTTCCTGGCAGCGTTGAGAAACACGTGATGGTGTCTCTGCGGCTTTCTTATTTGCATACTTCCCAGGGGGCAATGCTCTAGAATCACTGCGTTGAGAAACATGTGATGGTGTCTCCGCAGTGGATATGTTGATCTCCCTAAGGTCAACAATGCTTGCTTAAGTAGTCTTTTACTAGGCATTGCCCCCACTAGCCAGATTCCTACTCCACACTGATGAGGGGCAAATACCCCGAAACGGCTGTCTGTGGATGGATACCATGTTTGGTATAGGTGGTCTCCTTGACTGGAGACTGCCCTTCCCGTGGTTGTTCCTTCCCGGTGAAAGACCTGGCTAGTTTCCTGGCAGCGTTGAGAAACACGTAATGGTGTCTCTGCGGCTTTCTTATTTGCATACTTCCCAGGGGGCAATGCTCTAGAATCACTGCGTTGAGAAACACGTGATGGTGTCTCCGCAGTGGATATGTTGATCTCCCTAAGGTCAACAATGCTTGCTTAAGTAGTCTTTTACTAGGCATTGCCCCCACTAGCCAGATTCCTACTCCACACTGATGAGGGGCAAATACCCCGAAACGGCTGTCTGTGGATGGATACCATGTTTGGTATAGGTGGTCTCCTTGACTGGAGACTGCCCTTCCCATGGTTGTTCCTTCCCGGTGAAAGACCTGGCTAGTTTCCTGGCAGCGTTGAGAAACACGTGATGGTGTCTCCGCGGCTTTCTTATTTGCATACTTCCCAGGGGGCAATGCTCTAGAATCACTGCGTTGAGAAACACGTGATGGTGTCTCCGCAGTGGATATGTTGATCTCCCTAAGGTCAACAATGCTTGCTTTAGTGGCAGCTATGAGCTGTTATCAGCCTCTTAATACCCAGATTACCACAGCACCAGGATAATTGAAATAAGCCAGGTAAAGTTCCAGGATTGTTACATCTAATGGATGCGACAGTCCTGGGAGGCTGCAGTATGCTATTTTTAGGCTGAAGGTGCCCAATAAGAATGGGTCTCCCCAGCCTGAGAACCCCAACGCCCAGCTGTTGGCTTTACCATGGGGGGACCGCACTTTTTTTTTTTATCTTAAATAGTTAAACACGAAAACCTCATGCGGTTCTTTTATTTTCACAGAAAGCCAAGATAAGCGCATGGCTGGGGGCTACAATCAGTAGCTGTATGCTTTATTATGGCTGGGTATCATAATATGGGGTGAACTTATGCCAATTTATTTATTTACTTATTTGTACATCAATCTAGATGCTGACACAGCACCTCAGATTGGTTGCAGTCAGACACGCTGTCACACAGGGTGGGGCGCTGCCTGACTGCAACCAATCAGAGATGCCAGGACTGCCAGTAGGTGGGGAAAATAGTGCATATGCTTGAAGATAATGAGCGGCTCCGGAAGTAGAGTGACCTGCCTGGAAACAGAGTTACAGCAGCACAGAGACCGGCAAGTATAAAGTGCTTACTTTATTCTTAGTTTCTTTCTTTTCTCTTTGATTTTTTTACTACTCCAGTGGCCGTACCTGAATTGTTACCTGGAGTTCCCTGAGAACTCCAGCTCCGGGTCAGTGCTTGGGTTCTTTTGAACTTGTGCGAATCCAAACTTTTATAGTTCGGGACCGCCCATCACTAGTCATAAGTCTTTAAGAGGTGTAAGGGGTCACTCTCTTCTGACAGTGCTTGAGGTAGGCAAACGCAACAGGTGCTCAATTAAATGGAAAGATTTATTTAAGTCATAAATCTTTCAGATGAAAACAGGAATAATAGCATTGTCTTAGCACAAAGGAACAAAAATTAGCAAACAGTCTATATATGTGTGTCAATTACAAATTTCTCCAACCTAATCAGCCCCTAATAGAGCTGATCCTGATCCAGCCCTCCTTCCACTTTTGAATAAGCCCACTGAACTGCCTTATATAGCTCATTCCATGTGCTGGAACTGGAGGTAAGGGAACAACCAAACCCACTCAGCTCTTTGGCCACTCTCGAAACACAGACCAAAAAGCCGAGTATATTCAAATACCTCTCAGCACTATATGTGCCGGAGCCTGCTTCTTTGGGTCTTCGATCACGTTGGTGACACACAAACCACCCATCAGTGCCTGTCCAGCTGCAACCTTATATGGGTTAATTTCTAATAAGCAAGTGGTTATGAGGCTTTTGCATCACAAAAGAGAAACTTGACTCCCATAGTTTGGAAAGTCTATAACTTCATAGTAGGGAATTAGGACAAGATTTTGGCCCTGCACATATTATGTAATCAATGAGCATCACGTTTTACACAGTGGTTGAATGGAAAAATGCAATCTATGCCTTTTGCTGTCCCATTTCACTGTGGACCTCTACACTTTTCAGATGCATGTGGTGGCACATTTCTTATGTGGTATTTAACAGTAACAAAAGTTAGCTTGCTCTGGCCCTCCATATTTGCAATGTTTCATCCTTTGTTCTGCGCACAGTCCACTTTCAATGCCCCAACCTTGCAATCTAGAATTTCTTCTCTTTACTTCAGGTCCAGCTTACACATTCCCTATCTCCCTTTTCCCTGCCGTTCCAGGGTCCCCACCCAACATACAGCTACCTTTCTGGACCGCTAGCTCAGTACCATTTGAGTTGGCTCCATTCCATTATCTCCTGTCTCCTCTTCTGGCCTCAGGACTTTCCACCCGTATTCCAGACTTCACAGCCACCGGCTGGTGCAATCTTCCACAATGTGTAAATTGCACAAAATGAATCACATATTGTTCAAATTCACTGGATTCAGTGAATTTCTAAAAGTTCAACACAAAATTTTATTTGCATTGAATTGAATTGATTTGGTCATTTATATATCGTGACAATGTGGTCGTAGTTGAAGTCTATGTTCCCTTTGCATATAAAATACCTCTACAGATGGGGCATACAGGAATGAGGACCCCTGATTTTAGCATTGATGGGTATTGCAGTTGTTGACCCCTAGCATCTAAAATTTATGCCAAAAAATGTTGTGGGTTATAAAAAACTCATTTCATGTACTATTTAACTGGCTAAATGATTATATTATATTATAACAGCAACAATTTAATAATTATTATTTATTTTCTTGTTTTTTTCCTCTTTTAGAGAAGTGCAGTGCTCAGCCCTGACCACAAAATAATGTTCACTCAGTGACACGGCATAGCAGATGAATGGCAATGTCACATTTTATTAGAAGGCATCATAGCAACTTAGATCATGGGAGTGAAATTAGACCTATAAAACATCAATCAGTGGAGGAGGTAATTGTAAATCCTATAGAAAAATGACATTTATATATTGCAGCACACTACGTACTGAGCTCTGCTAATGATATATCCTACTCCCCCAACCTTGGACATTTTAGAAATAGGAAAGTTAGGAATTATGACAAAGCACTCCAAGCATTTAGTTACTTTTTTATACAATTCTGTAAAGTGCCAATTATATGACCAGTATACAGTATACTGACTATAGCCTCCGTCAAATATGTATTCTATTAAGTTGCGTTCAAACATTGTGCATTAGGTCTCGATTTACAGATTCTGTGCATAAATCCTGACCAGGTCTGCTGCAACTCTGAGAGCAATGCATGTGAATGTGGTATGTAATGTCTCATTTGCAATAGTAAGCATACATTAAAGGGGTGGTTCTCTACTCTGCAATAGCGGCCACATCTCTGTAAAACTGATAGGGAAGGCTTTTTCTAAATATCTTATTCAGCCAATTCTGCCTCTGAGTGGCTCTATTGCGGTCCACTCATCCCCCTGAAGTGACCCCCGAGCTAAGTGACCTCTGATGTCCGGTGATGTCACGTCAACTTCCAGTTGACCCAATATCGATGAGGCGGCCCCAGTCTCCGTGAATGACAGGGCTGTGTGCAGAGTTTTCCCTAACATCACAGCCCAGCATGGCTCTTGCTTGCAGCACTCTGCAGCGAAGGAGAGCGTGCGAGGTAATGGGCTACGGGGGGAAGACTATTCTCCTTACGGAGACCTGACAAAACCAGTCTGGCTGTCAATGAGGGGACTTATAGCTGCAATGCCCCTCTGGGAAATATTCAAATTGTCTCTCCAGGAAAGGAGACAAACTCTAGCGCCACCTATTGGAAGTAGCAATCCTAAAAGTCAAAAGTGGCCTTTTAACAAGCCTTTTCATATGACCTAGGATTTATGCCAGATCAGAGTACAAATTTGCAAGACAATGTGTTTTGGGGTGATTGCCCCTCGTCAGTGCAAAGTATGAGTGTCTCATCTGGCTTATGAGAAGCTATGTTGGGACCATGGGGGGAAATTGGGATTCTGATCTGGCATAAATCCTAGGTCATATGAAAAGGTTTGTTAAAAGGTCACGTTTGACTTTTAGGATTGCTACTTCCAATAGGTGGCGCTAGAGTTTGTCTTCTTTCCCAGAGAGACAATTTGAACATTTCCCAGAGGGGCATTGCAGCTATAAGTCCCCTCACTGACAGCCAGACTGGTTTTGCCAGGTCTTCTTAAGGAGAATAGTCTTCCCCCCGTGGTCCCCACATAGCTTCTCATACGCCAGATCAGACACCCATACTTTGCACTGACGAGAGGCAATCACCCCAAAACAGAGGGTCTGCAAATTGGGATTCTGATCTGGCATAAATCCTAGGTCATATGAAAAGGCTTGTTAAAAAGCCACTTTTGACTTTTAGGATTGCTACTTCCAATAGGTGGCACTAGAGTTTGTCTCCTTTCCTGGAGAGACAATTTAGATAACGGGCTGTGACGCTCGACTGTAACAAGCGGTGAAATGCCTCCTACAGCCCAGTCACTCACAGAGACTGGGGCTGGATTCAGTGATGTCAGGTCAACAAGAGGTTGACATGACATCACGGGATCTTTGAGGTCATTGAGTCTGAGGGTCACTTCATGGGGATGAGCAGACAGTAATAGCGCCGCTCAGAGGCACAATTGACGAACAACGTATTTGACAAAAGCCTTCCCTATCAGTTTTAAAGGGATGTGGCCACTATTGCAGAGTAGTTAACGACCCCTTTAAGGAGACCTTCAAGAAAAACAAGTAACCCTTCACTTATTTACTTTAGACTTTTAGAAAAAAGTAGTTGAGATATTATTTTTTTTTGTAAGGCACTGGTCATAATCTACTGGTAGCAGACATGCTTTCTAGACTTTGCATAGACACCCACATTCATGGGGAGCGCTGGTGTAATAAATTGTTACACTGTGTTTATTTTTCGTAGATTACATTTATACTGTAATTTTGTTATATTATGCTTATTGTCATCTAGCATACCTGCTGCATGGAAACAGAACTTTATGAGTACTTTCATCTTCAGTGTATTGTATAACAACTTTATCCAAGAACCAACCTTTCCCTATGATGACAAAAGATAAAACATATAGGTACACCTTTAGCAGTAGTTGTCAGGTTCTGAATGCTGGAATTTGTTTTACTAAATATCAATCCTTCTAAACTTTTCTAACATCTAGAATTCATAATTAATGGCCTACCCTAAGGCCAGATTCACTCATCAGTGTTTTGTGGCCAAACTCCAACTGCAATGCATGGACTGACCACAGATCTCTTGACCCAAACTGGACAACTTCATATACGCTTGACTGAAGCGTTTGAGTCAAGAGACCTATGGGCATTCTTTGTATGTATGTGAGAATCTGTCCTTAGGGTGAGAAAAAAGTGTTATTGGTCCAATCTCTAGTGCCTCCACCAGTTGGAAGAATGAAGATCCCATGTGAAAGCAGCTGTGTCTACTATAGTACGGTGACTTTTCCCATTACAGCAAATGTGGCTAGGTATTGGTCCAGCTTTAGTACCAGGTACAGTATTTACAACAGTGTTGTAGTGTCATTTGCAGTAACAATGCTGGAGCTTAGGCCTGTTTCAGGGGTCTTTTTTTTCCACATATGAGAATTATTTTTTTTACATTAGTGTGTCAGTGTTTCGGGGTTTCCAGGTTGTTTCTGAATGATCTTGCCCTTTGTTAAAATGGAGTTTCTGTTCTGTATGTCCTACTTCCGGTTCATCTGCTTAAAGACTGCTTCCTGTCTGCTTCTGCTCAGCTGCTCTTGTTACCTGGTTGCCTTTCTGGATCCTTGTGAATTACCCGCAGCTTCTTTGTAAGGCTGGTCTCAGGTTAACTCCTGGCAGTATTGCTTCTACCAGCGACTCGGATGTCCCAAGTGTATGTAAGCAATACTTACCGGTTAGATACATTGTGACTGTCTTTCCGGAACTTTACCCGTGTTTACTCTTTCTGCTAAGAATGGTGTTTGGACTTATTGAACTTTGCCAGGACCATTTGATACATTATTCGTGTGGATCAAAACCAGGGACTTATCACACCGGTGTGAGGACTTGTGCCACAAACTTTGTTCATTCAGATCTACGTTAC
This sequence comes from Anomaloglossus baeobatrachus, assembly GCF_048569485.1. Classification (NCBI taxonomy): domain Eukaryota; kingdom Metazoa; phylum Chordata; class Amphibia; order Anura; family Aromobatidae; genus Anomaloglossus; species Anomaloglossus baeobatrachus. The sequence goes on from NC_134358.1 coordinate 136,096,743, forward strand.
CTGGACTACTTCTTTACTGGACTATATTCGTAAGGACTGTGCTCAACAGTACTGTATATAACGTGTTTGTGTTTGTTTCTGTGTGCTATATACTAGGTACTGTACATATTGTTGGCTGTGTATTAGGCCCCCTTCACATGCACGTGCCTCTGGTACGTGTTTGGCAGTTTTCTCACGTACCAGAGACACGTACACACGTAAACCTAGGTATTCCTATGGTGTCGGACACACGTAAGTATTTACGAACGGAACGTGTGTCTGTTCCATACTTACGTGTGTCCGTGTGTTTTTCACATCGACATGTCCGTTTTCTCTCCAGCATCACGGGTGTCAAACGGAACGCAAACGTTTCACACGTAACACACACGGACCACGCGGATGTGTTCCGTGTGACACGCACCGGAGAGAAGACACGTGTCTGTGAGGAAAAAAAACAAAACATTACTCACCTTCTCCTGCCCACCTGTCTCTGCCGATGCTGTCACTTGCTGCCGACCGCCGCTCATTATGCTAATTGAATATTCACTTCACTGCGGCCGGAAGCAGCAGCAGCGGGGAGTCGGCAGGGCTGGAGACCGAAGATCAGCACCACGGACAGCGACGCCAGGGACAGGTGAGTAGAAAGTTCCTGTTCTCTGTGTGTTATCACGGATAACACACGGAGAACACACGTAGCCCATAAACACGGGTCACAGAGGGCAAAACGCACCTCTGACACGCTCGTGAAAAACATGCATGGTTTTTCACAGATGTGTGAAGGGGGCCTTATAGAAATTCCTTGCACCAAGAACCCGTCTCTGCTCTTCATTGCCCTAAGCGATCAGAATCCTCAAGTTCATACAATAGTATTACATAGTGTGTTGGATCTAATTTTCATCCACTTTTGGTCCATATGTCTCTTGTTACCATAAGCGTGGTTTCTATTTTCTTATTAGAGAAAAAATAAAGCTACTGCTAAATATTAGAGAATAAAAAGCGGACAATGTTTGGCTGACACACAGATAGCAGCCCAGTACTATCTAACCCACCAACAAAAGAAAGAGGATATGGCCCAATATTGACTAGTGTTGTTGGCTGTGATCTAGTATGTTTTTTTTTTCAGAAATTGACAACTATTTTTTTGCCATCATAGGGGCTGTACGTGATAAGGAAAATATGGCTGCTATCTTTCAGAAATAGCACGACATCAACAGTTGTGATTAATATTGCAGTTAAGCCCTGTTCACTTCAGTGAAGTTAAAGAAGCACTCCAATTAAAATGTTTATCCTCTTAAAACATTGCAGTCATCATCTTATATAGCACTGTATACTTAGAATTGCTCATTTTACCTTTCTACCCAATTATTTTCTTTCCATTAGATCTATGGTATCATGCTATTAAAAACAGACCTTACACTTCTATGTAGAAACAAGAAGTCTCTTTTCCCTGCTTGAGTCATGACTCACTGCAAAAGTTCAGAAGTGAGGAGGACCAGATGGGTCATGAGTTGAAGAAGGGAATGATTCATGTAGGGGAAAGTGTCTTCCAAGAGCAGAGAAAAAAGAAAAATCTAACTGACTAGAAGGGCAAAATGAGCAACTGTAAGTACACAGTGCTACATAATATGATGATTGCAATATGTTAAGGGGATAAAACGTTTGATGGGAGTGCCTCTTTAAAGGGAAGGTGTCGCGTTTTTTTATTTTTGTATTAAAAATAGTGATTATGAAATCAAGTATTTTTAATACAAAATTAAAATCACCGCTTATTTAGTTTTTATTTCATTCTGATTTTACTGAAGGCACTGGGGGCAGCCATGCTGGATTTGCTGCGTGTAACGACAGTAACTAACTCCTTTCTGGCAGCTCCTATGCATAGAGAACAGTGCTCGGGATCCGACCCCATTCAGTAACGTTACAGTAGGCGTCTGCTGTGACCTGGACACGCCCCCTGGGCGGTCCAGGTCACAGCAGAGGGAGGAGATCAGCGCCATCATTGTGGAGCTCACAGCTATGCTGTTTGCTCCACTTTACCCCTGTCAACCGCCGGGATGTGTGAGTACGGGCCGCCTGCCCTCCCCTCCCTCCTCTGTTACAGTGTCCAATGACACTCCCTCCGCTCTACCCAGCCCCCGCTTTGCCCCCCGCCGCCGCTGCTGTGTGTTTGTGTGCCTCTGCTTGTGAGTACCGCCACTGCTACTGTCTCCAAAATCACCCCCCGCTCACCCCCCTCCTTCCTCCTGCAACCTGGTCGGCTTGTGCGTGAACCGGTGATACTGTATGCAGGGCTGTGCATCTAATCCTATCCTGTGTGATACTGTCTGCACAGCTGTGTATCAAATCCTATCCTGTGTGATACTGTCTGCTGAGCCGTTTATCTAATCCTCTCCTGTGTGATACTGTCTGCTGAGCTGTGTGTCTAATCCTATCATGTGATACTGTCTGCTGAGCTGTGTATCTAATCCTATCCTGTGTGATACTGTCTGCTGAGCCGTGTATCTAATCCTCTCCTGTGTGATACTGTCTGCTGAGCCGTGTATCTAATCCTCTCCTGTGTGATACTGTCTGCTGAGCCGTGTTTCTAATCCTATCCTATGTGATACTGTCTGCTGAGCTATGTATCTAATCCTCTCCGGTGTGATACTGTCTGCTGAGCCGTATATCTAATCCTATCCTGTGTGATACTGTATGCAGGGCTGTGTATCTAATCTTATCCTGTGTGATACTGTCTGCTGAGCCGTGTATCTAATCATCTCCTGTGTGATACTGTCTGATGAGCTGTGTATCTAATCCTATCCTGTGTGATACTCTCTGCTGGGCTGTGTATCTAATCCTATCCTGTGTGATACTGTTTGCAGGGCCTTGTATCTAATCCTATCCTGTGTGATACTGTCTGCATGGCCGTGTATCTAATCCTCTCCTGTGTGATACTGTCTGCTGAGCCGTGTATCTAATCCTCTCCTGTGTGATACTGCCTGCTGAGCCGTGTATCTAATCCTATCCTGTGTGATACTGTCTGCTGAGCTGTGTATCTAATCCTCTCCTGTGTCATACTGTCTGCAGAGTCGTGTATCTAATCCTCTCCTGTGTGATACTGTCTGCTGAGCCATGTATCTAATCCTTTCCTGTGTGATACTGTCTGCTGAGCCGTGTATCTAATCCTATCCTGTGTGATACTGTCTGCTGGGCCGTGTATCTAATCCTCTCCTGTGTGATACTGTCTGCTGAGCCGTGTATCTAATCCTATCCTGTGTGATACTGTCTGCTGAGCTGTGTATCTAATCTTATCCTGTGTGATACTGTATGCTGAGCTGTGTATCTAATCCTATCCTGTGTGATACTGTCTGCTGAGCTGTGTATCTAATCCTATCCTGTGTGATACTGTCTGCTGAGCCGTGTATCTAATCCTATATTGTGTGATACTGTCTGCTCAGCCGTGTATCTAATCCTATATTGTGTGATACTGTCTGCTGAGCTGTGTATCTAATCCTGTCCTGTTCGATACTGTGTGCTGTCCTTGGTGACACTTTAGACATTTGTGGTCACCAACAAAATGGCTCCGCATTGTGTCCCTACATTTCATTCTCTCTTATCTGTTGGCAACACCCAGGTTGGGAGGGGGGAGGTGATATCACACACAGGAGAGCAGATTCTGCCCACTTTACTGCAGCTGTAATCCAGGCTATTTCTACTGTGGGATTTCTGTAGAATTTCAGCAGCTGCTCCCCCCAGTGTTTAACAGTGGAAAATATCAAACTTTTTAATTTTTTTTTATATTTTGCTCAATTAAAAACAAATAATAATATTTAAACGCAACATTAAAACATTAATACTTTACATTTTTTCAGTTATTGAATTTTTTTTTTTTTACGACACCTTCCCTTTAATACTACAATACCAGACGCAATCCATGGACAAATGGAAAACTTGAAGATATATATTTTTTAATGCATTTGCAGATTTGACTACATATCTGTCTATCACTATAATCTAGTATTCTTATTAATGTACCAGTGTTTTATGATATGTTTATATGTGCGTATGTGTCTGTATGTAGTACCATTTTTACTTCCGTCACAGCTCATCTGGATTTTCTGAAGTGCCCCCAGTGAAACAGCTTGAATGCAAAATATATCAACCTAAAAAAAGTATCAAATGAGATATAAAAATTACATTTTTATACAAAATAAGTTATTATTTTAGGAAATTGTTTTACATTACATAATATACACATTAGAACATCAGGCCATATTATCTGCGGTCTTTGAATAAGTAACTAATATACAGGTGCACATTGAGGATCTAAAACCATTCTATCCACACATTTAGTGTTTGGTCACTGAATGTAATATTTTATTTCCATAGATTGTCTTGAATATACAGTCGACTATTTCATAGATACATATATTCTCAGATCATGTAAGTTGTTATTAGATAATTTTATTTCCTCTCACTTGTCTTTGAGACGCCATCATATGCAATCTGTGAGCCTGGATAATCACCGAGATACACAAATCTCTATGGAGAGCTATACCCCTTTGCTTTATCGCCGAGGTATGCTGACAGCACTCCTGTTGAACTCATTGGGACTGTGCATTTTGCACTTTCAGTTCCACCAAAGATTCCCAATGAAATGTCAAAAAGAAGATAGTAAGAATATTTTACCTGCCCTTTCTGGAATTTCCGAGTTTGGAATTTGGATTTATGTAACTTTCGCTTCCCAGAATCTCCTCTGGTCCCAAATACATTGATATAAATGCAGGATTCGGCATCAGCATCAGATATGACTCCTGTGTAAACTTGAATTTCATAGTCCAACACTTAAAGAGAGAAATTCCATTTTTTTATGTATTTGATAGAAGCATTTATTTTTTTATGGTGGTAAAATGTATCACTAAATGATAGAGTTCAGCAAATTGATTTGATGTAAACCAAATTTGTGTCAAATTTTAAGAAATTTGCTGAAGACCCAAAATTTGAACAATATGTGACTCGCTTCGAGTAAATTGCCTAAAATGCCCACTGTCATAGAACTACAAATCAGATACGAATATTATAGCCTGAATAAAAGCAGAAGCAGGAAATGCAGCAGATATTTTGTGGTGAATCTAGATAATGTGAGGACATCATAGCAAATAACATAGCCACACAGATAGGGAGAGAATGCCATAAAATAAACTGTACAGTTTGTGTGAGTCATGGCACAGCAGAGAAGGAAATTAGTGTCTGAGGAAGAGGGAAAATTAAAGATTTAATTGATAGGGACCGAGATGGGAGAGCAGATCAAGTCTGTGATGCAGGGCCTGGAAGAATTCATAGCTGGTAGTCGCTGCTACTTGGGTGATCAGTGAGGTTATAAAGCTGCTGCTACAATTCAGTCATGCATACAAAACTTTTAATGGAAATTGGAAAATTTTGAGAAATTTCATATACCAGCAAATTTAGCTTACTAGCAAAATACAACAAAGCTAACAAATGTGAATTTGAAAAGATTTGCTCATCTCTAATAAATGATGATGACTTAAATAATGATGATTAAAGTACCACAGGATACTCTATTGTTTAAGATATATCTATTTCAATCAATCATTCTTAATCATTCTTTATCACAACTAGTTAAAAGATATTGCAGTGCCTTGAAAACATATTCATGCCCCATGAACTTTTCCACGTTTTTCATGTTACACCCACAAATACTCACTCCCATCAACATCAAAGTTTTTATCCTCTTTATATATTGCAGCCATCATAATATATTGCACTGTGTACTTAAAATTGAACATTTTACTTTCTACCCAGTTAATTCTTCTCTTTTCTCTGCTCTATGTAAAAACAGGAAGTCACTTTTACCGCATGAGTCATTCTGTTCTTGAACTCCTGACCCAGCTGGATCACTTCTTCTCCTGTCATTTGATTTTGCAATGATGATTCATTCAGGGAAAAGAGACTTCCTGTTTCAACATAGAGCTTAGAAGGATTCAGCTGGTATGCTTTTAATCATCTGATGTCATAGACCTAATGAAATATAAAAGTATTAATTGGCTAGAAGGGCTAATGAGCAATTGTAAGTACACAATTCTATATAACATGATGACTGCAATATTTTCAAAGGATACAAATTTTGATGGGAATGCTTCTTTAAATGTATTTATTGGGATTTTATGTGAAATGCTAACACAAAGTAATCAGTATTTGTGAGATGTAAAGGAAATGATACATCATTTTCTAAATATTTTAAAACTAGAATTCTGAAAATTGTGATGTGCATTTGTATACAGCCCCCTGAGTCAATGTTTTGTAGGACAACATTTCACTACAATTATTACTAGAAGACTTTGGGGGTTCATCTCTACCAGTTTTGCACATCTAGCAGCTGGAAAATTTTGCCCATTCTTCTTTGCAAAATAGCTCTAGCTCAGTGAGATTGGATGGAGAGCATCTGTGAACAACATTTTTCTTCTCAATGGAATTTAAGTCTGGACTTTGACTGGACCTTTCAAATACATGATGCATGTTTAGGGTTATTGTCCAGCTTGAAGCTGAACCTACTCCCAGTCTGAAATCTTTTGCTACCTCTAGTATATTTTCTCCAGGATTGCCCTGTATTTAGCTCCATCCATCTTTGTATCAACTCTAACCATCTTCACTCTCCCTGCTGAAGAAAAGTATCTCCACAGCATAATGCTGCGACCACCATGCTTGATAGTGGGTATGGTGTTTTCATTGTAATGTGCAGTGTTAGTTTTCTGTCACACATAGCAATTTGCATTTGGCCCCACATTTTCTACTTTAATTTAATCTGACCAGAGCACCTTCTTCCACGTGCTGAGTCCCCTAAATACCTTTTTGGAAACTGCAAATGAAACTTTCTATAGACTTTCAAAAATGTTTTTTTCATGCCACTCTCCCATAAATGCCAGATTAGTGGAGTATACGATGGGCTTCTTGGCTACTTCTCTAATTAGTGCTCTACTTGCTTGACATGTAAGTTTAGGTGGATGGCGATGTCTTGGTATGTTTGCAGTTGTGTCATACTCCTTTCTTTTTTGGATGATGGATTGAACAGTGCTCCGTGAGATGTTCAGAGTTGGGCTATTTTTTTTTTTAAGACTTTGAGTTTTTTCCTCTTCTCCACAACTTTATCCCTGACCTGTCTGGTGTGTTCCTTGATTTTCATGATGCTGCTTCATCTATAATGTTATCAAACAGATTTCTGAGGCCTTTACAGAACGTCTGTAGTTATACTGACAAATTACACACAGGTGTACTTAGCTGACTAACTAGGTGTCCTCTGGAAGCAATTGGTCACTCAGAATTTTTCAATGGGTATCAAACCATAGGAGGCTGAATACAAATGCACATCACAATTTTCAGCTTTATATTTTCCAAAAAATTTAGAAAACCATTTCCTTTATGCTTCATAAATACCTGCTACTTTGTGTTGGTATAGCAAATAAAATACCAATAAAATAAATAAATTGTGTGGGTCTAAATTGAAAAAAATGTGGAAGCGTTCACAGAGTATTAATACTTTCTCAATGCAATGTACAGTATATATCAGATGCAACAGTCTTCAGACTTTTCTAATGACATTTCCAGTATAAGAAACTCCAGAGAAATAGTTTTTTGGCTGCGATAAATAGATAGATAGAACATCCACTACAGTGTTTCACTATAACCTTTATATTATTTGCTTATACAAAATAGAATGATATTTGCCTCATTGTGTCCAAACATCACCAAATATTGCATAAGGAATGTCTTGTAAAAAAGGAAAAAAAAAAGAAAAGTGTGTTCAAATTGACTCAGAAATAAAATCTGTGAGATACAGAATGGATTAATTACTCTTTCAAATAACTGTACATCAAGTAGATGAGTTCATCTCTTAATAAGGAGCCAGAGTGACAAAAAACATCATTCTCCTAGTCTGAGACACTGAATAAAGGCTTTATAAAACATGAAAGGTATTAATTACAGATGAGCTGATCTTTTGAAATTCAAATTCACCAAGTTTGCCAAATTTTCCCTAAAAATTCCATTGCCGGTGAATACATTTGCTGAGAATTGCAATACTTAAAAAGCCACTAATTGCCTGTAAAAAGGGAGAGAGATAGATATGAAGGGTGTGATACTGCCCTCCTTGTTTATAGTGTGAAGAATAAAAAAAGGCTGTAATTAAGGTGCTGTTAATGTAGTAGATCAGATCAATTAATTCAGTCACAGTATTGACTACAGTGTACAGGTACAGTTCTTCCCTATAGATCTCTTGAATCTTTGAACTCTCCTTTTCAATGTGCTTGAGCACTGACAGTAGTAGTCGACAATCATATTAGACTATTTCTATCCCTACAGTGCTGGCCAAAAGTATTGGCACCCCTGCAATTCAGTCAGATAATACTCAGTTTCTTCTTGAAAATGATTGCAATCACAAATTCTTTGGTATTATTTTCATTTATTTTGCTTGCAATGAAAAAACACAAGAGAGAATAAAAAAAAAAAATCAAATCATTGATCATTTCACACAAAACTCCTAAAATGGGCCACACAAAAGTATCGGCACCCTTAGTCTAATACTTGTTTGCACAAGCTTTAGCCAAAATAACTGCGAACAACCGCTTCCGGTAACCATCACTGAGTTTCTTACAATGCTCTGCTGGAATTTTAGACCATTCTTTTTTAGCAAACTGCTCCAGGTCCCTGAGATTTGAAGGGTGCCTTCTCCAAACTGCCATTTTGAGATCTCTCCACAGGTGTTCTATGGGATTCAGGTCTGGACTCATTGCTGGCCACTTTAGTAGTCTCCAGTGCTTTCTCTCAAACTTTTTTCTATTGCTTTTTGAAGTGTGTTTTGGGTCATTGTCCTGCTGGAAGACCCATGACCTCTGAGGGAGACCCAGCTTTCTCACACTGGGCCCTACATTATGCTGCAACATTTGTTGGTAGTCTTCAGACTTCATAATGCCTTGCACACGGTCAAGCAGTCAAGTTCCAGAGGCAGCAAAGCAACCCGAAAACATCAGGGAACCTCCGCCATGTTTGACTGTAGGAACCGTGTTCTTTTCTTTGAATGCCTCTTTTTTTTCCTGTAAACTCTATGTTGATGACTTTTCCCAAAAAGCTCTACTTTTGTCACATCTGACCAGAGAACATTCTTCCAAAACGTTTTAGGCTCTCAGGTAAGTTTTGGCAAACTCCAGCCTGGCTTTTTTATGTCTCAGGGTAAGAAGTGGGGTCTTCCTGGGTATCCTACCATACAGTCCCTTTTCATTCAGACGCCAAAGGATAGTACAGGTTGACACTGTTGTACCCTCAGACTGCAGGGCAGCTTGAACTTGTTTGGATGTTAGTCGAGGTTCTTTACCCACCATCCGCACAATCTTACGTTGAAATCTCTCGTCAATTTTTCTTTCCTTTCCTTGTGTATGGAGATGTAGAATGTTCAAATTTATTTTGACTTGTGACTTTTAGGAAATTTGACCAAAAGTCAACTTTCCCTGGATCTATCCACTCATATTTAATTTTAATACATTCTTTATCCTGCTGAGCCGTCACAATTTGTGTTCTTTTCCACTTGTGATTTTTATGTGCGAGTGTGATCGGATAAAACATCGGATTGCACTCACACCAGTGTTAATCAATGAGGCAGTGTCCTCTTGCTTATTATACTTTGACACGAATCGTGCTCTCGGTGCAATCGCAACATGCTCCATTTGGCAGCGAGTGTCAGCTCATGCACCCCCATACAAGCCTATGGGAGTGTGTGAAACATTGCATAGCACCCGCATTTTATGCAACTGCAGCGCGGTGACTCAGTGACAGACAGAGGAGGAGATGGGGAGAAATTGATCCCTCCCTCTTCTCCGCAGCTGTGATACGATCGCAAAATCGCATCACAGTTGCATGACCCTCGGCTGACGCTTGCAGCAGAGGGTCATTAGCATATCGCTTCTGATGCTCTCGCATCCAAATCTGTGCACTAGTGGAAAGGAGCCCTTAAATGCGAACACTTACATTGGATTTTCACTATATCTGTCGTAACGCATCAAGTTAACCAAAGGTCAATCTTGTGTATATAAAGGGTTAATCCAAGAGGCTCTTTTCCGGTCTCAGCTTTGGATTTGATGGAGGATGGGACTGGTTTAGCTATTCTATAAGTCTACGGGCACATTGAAGGGTTGGGAGATTTTCCTGACACCACAGACATTGTAATGATGCATCTGTATCATGAAGATACAACAGCAATCCTGAGATACTGCATTACTATACTTACTGTGCCAACAAACAGCAAAAGACATCAGCATTCTCCAAAATCAGGCTTCTTTATTCAGAGCTCCATACAATATCAATACTGTGTAATTTTTGAGCTTAACACAAGCTTTTTTCAATACTTTGAATAAAGAAGTCTGATTTTGGAGAATGCTGACATCCTTTGGCAATTAGTTTGATTCTGGAGGCTGCTAGAGACTAAGCAGGGGCGGCCGATCTGCTGCGTTCCAGGGGATACTTATGGTCCATTTGTGAAGCTTGCAATTGCAATTATAACACATTCTGTGATGTGCAGAACAGTGTGCATGGATGAAGTACAGTCTCTAAGCTATTAAGTAGTCCATATGGATGTCCTGACAACATGTAGTAGAATGAAGACAAAAACAAATAAATATCTGAATGGAATTATCACAGAGAGACATACTATAATGTAATCAAACCAGCCTAACTCCTCCGGAACAAACTTTATTCTGTTTATGACGTCTGTTACACATAATTTCCATAATAAATCATATATAGAGAATTATCTAAACTTTTGTCAGCCTACACTGGCCACTTACACATGATCCCTCCACTTGGGGCACATTCTGATTTTAACTCCTTCACCCCTGGGCCATTTTCCGTTTTTCTCTCCCCTTCTGCTTAGAGCTATAACTTTTTTATTTTTCCGTCAATCTTGCCATATGAGGGCTTATTTTTTGCAGGACAAGTTTTACTTGTGAATGAAACCATTAGCTTTACCATATAGTGTAGTGGAATACAGGAAAAAAAAAATCCAAATGTGGTGAAATTGCCAAAAAAGTGCAATTGCACGATTATTTTGTTGGTATTTTATTCACGGTGTTCCCTATATAGTAAAACTGGCATGTCAGTATAATGCCTCAGGTTGGTATGAGTTTGTAGCTACCAAACATGTATACATTTACTTTTATCTAATGGGTTATAAAAAATTCATAAGTTTGTCCAAAAAACGAGTAGTGCTTCTGGCGCCATTTTCTGAGACCTGTAGCGTTCTCATTTTTCAGAATTTGGGGCTCAGTGATTGCTTATTTTTTGTATCTTGAGCTGACATTTTTAATTATTCCATTTTTGTGTCAATGCTATGGTTTGATTGCTTGTTATTGCATTTTAAAAAATGTTTGCAGAGGCCAAAAAACATAATTTTGGCGTTTGGAATTTTTTTTCTCGCCACACCGTGTGCACATCAGATTAATCGATTTGATATATTCATATTTCGGGCACTTCTGAATGCATCAATATCAAATATGTGTATATTATATATTTTTTTTAATTGTTTTATTTTCAATGGGGTGAATGCGGGGTGATTTGAACTTTTAGGTGTTTTATTTTGTCATATTTTTTAAAACTTTTTTTTACATTTATTTATTTTACTAGTGCCCCAAGGGATCATTATGGATCCACTGCCTGATCACTTGTGCATTTCTGTTGATCAGAGCTCTACAGTTCTGATTATCAAAAATGCACTGTTCTTTTAAGAGCCGCCGCTTTCTCAGCTATTACAGGAAGAACGTCATGGTCATGTCCTCACATGATCCCGAGCTATCATGACAATCATTGGCTCCTCTTCATCAAGTCATGGGGCCTCCGATGGCAGCGGGGAACTTCGCGATCCCCACAGTGGACATTTAAATCGTGTTGTCACATTTTGACTGCGCGATCTATGTGGCAAGCAGGCACGCGTGGATTGTGGAACCATCCGTGCCTGTTAGCTCCACATATTAGCTGATAAATCAGCAGACATGTGCGGGGATCACCGCCGGCTCACCGCAGCAGCCAGCAGTGATTACCATGACACGACCAATGATGTACCAATATGTCATTGATCAAGAAGGGATTAAAAGGTTATTCCTCATCTACTCACTTCAACATTAAAAGGGGAGCAGCGCTAATGACACCACACCTACAGTGCATGCTGGACTGATCGCACGATCAGCAGGTATCGTACACTTGCACCAGTCATTAGAATAAGACAGATGCATGATGCAATACCAGAAAATGCAAAAAGTATTAGTTAATATGATACCATACAAGAAACAAAACAAAGAAAATTGATACATTTTTCAAAATAAGGGTGAGTTAGTAAAGGCTATCTACATAAAGAAAATTCATTTTTTTATATGGAGTATTAAATTAATTTCGTTATGTGTGTTCAATACTTTTTCCCTGTGTTATTCTCTTTATTACATATAACTTATTTTATGGACATCTATGATTGATTTCTTTGCCTGTGTGGATTGGATGGGTTGTTACCAGCATCTGTTAAAAAATTCACATAAATAGCACCTTTAAAAATATATTTACTTAGAAAATTGTTGACGTGTTCAACACTTATGTTACCTGTTGTATATTAAAGAGGACCTTTCAACAATTTTTTTTGTGTTGAACTGGACACGCAATGTAAAGGAGGCTGCTTAGCAGAATATTTTTTTTTGTATTTATTTTGCCTCTTTGTTTCTGAGATATTAGCGATCAAAAGCATTTGTTATCTTTTGTGAAATCCAAGTGGGTGTTATCAGATAGTTTTCACTGGTGGCATGTGCTTCTCCCTGTATGATGCTGACCAATTATAAGCAGGCAGCATCATACAGAGAGAAAAAAAAAATACATGGAGAAAGAAAAACATGCCCCCACAATAGCTTAGAGGAGGTTTTTAGTGTGCGAAATGAAAAAATACAGTCCTGATCTCCTGATCTAATCTCATGTACACTGAAGAACAGTGCTAAATAGTTGGAAGTCAAATTTATGCATGAGGTAGCCAAGATGATTGTCTATAAAATGATGGTAGTCTCATATTCAAAGCTGTAGTAGATGGTGAGATATGAAGCCTGAAAGTCAGTGTATGGTTAGAAAGTGCTGGGAGTAGAGCACAGATGACTAACACCTTTCAGATAAGGTCCTGGCAATCAATATGAGAAAGAAGCAGCACAGCTGAGTTTAACTGTGTCATGTTACAAACCCTTCTATGAGCTCAAAGATGTCAGTTTCACACACACAAATTAGACAGCCATGAATGATTCAGGAATGTTTTAAAAATTGCTTTAAAGTGAAATATGTAATTACAAAACACACAAAAAGGAACTATTTTTCTGGCTGGTTCTTGTTAACTTGTGCTACATTGATGATGTTCCTTACATGCACACATGACCTCTGCATCCAATCTTGGTCCTCCTCACTGGCAAAACTTTTTTTTTTGTTATGTTAGCTAATTTTTTTGTTTGCAACAATTTTAAAAAAAAAAATATAGGCAACCTCTTTAAGTCTCCATTACGAGGATCATATTCTAAGACCATCTTATAAGTAGTACATGCTAATGCTCCTGAAAGCTATGGAGAATGCTGAAGCACACCCGTATTATTGAGGATACATACACTCTAATGGATCACTTGCACTTGTTGAGAGAGGCAGCTCTATCCAGATGTCTCCATCACCATCTTTCTCTCCAAGCCATCGATTTACTGGTAGGTGGAACATTTCCTTGGATGACAGGTTATACAGTTTGACCTCCTCTAGGTACCAGTCTGGGTTGTCTCCTGTATTGTCATGCCCAATGCGTATTTTATAGAGTTTACTTAAGTTTATTAAGTTAATCTGCAAAGTAATATAAAATACACAATTACATATCTGCAACAAACACACAATAGTTAAAGGAACACCACAGGATGAACTATGGTTCTGTATTTTGAATTCAAGCTCAGCACAAAGCATAATACAAAGTATCAAAACTATATGTTAAAGAGCTCCTTCTTCGTTACTCTAATTATAAGTTTAGGCTGGATTCCTGTAGTCTTCCATTTCCAATTTTTTTGTCCATTGTTAATTAACGGATCCGTTTATAACATGTGGAGTCTATGGACAACGGATCCGTTAACGGATTGCGATTTATTACCCATGTGTAAAAGATCCGCTACAAATGCAAGTACAATGGATGGCTAAATAGCAATCTGTTAACGGAAATCCATTGTCCATAGACTCATGTTAAAAAACCGGATCTGGCAGAAATCAGTCTTCCAACGGATCCATTCTAACGGATGAATACAGGGCATGTGAATATAGCCTTAGCTTGCCTAAATGGATAGAGGGGAATAAATTGCTACCAGACTCTTCCAGTGGAATTTATCTGACTAAGGCTGGGGCCACATAAGCACTACTGCGAGTGCATCGCATGGAGTTCGGCTCCCGCTCTGCTGCGAGTGTAAGCCAAGCAGCGTCGGACTGGCTACCGGAGGAATCTCCTGTAATGCTAGGCCTGGATTCAGTTACCTGCTTTGCACTCCGGAGCTCTCAGCTGCAGCCTTGATTGATTCCCCGGCGATTGCGTTTCAGTTCATAACAGCTGCGGACAGGCCAGGCTGCAATCTGGAGTTCAGGTGAGAGCACCGGAGATCACCACGGCCTGTCTGCAGCTGTCATGAACTGAACTGCAATCGCCGGGGAATCAATCACTTGGCGTTCACGGTGCAGTCTAGGCTGCACTCCGGAGCTCAGGTGAGAGCTCCGGAGTGCAATGCAGGTAACTGAATCCAGGCCTGACATTACTGGAGATTCCTCCGGTAGCCAGTCCGAATCTGAAGCCAAGTGTCATGCCACTGTGCTGCTATCCTGCAATCGGAGCACAGCTGCGGACGAAAGTCAGGGACTAATCTCCCTATCTCCTCCATTATCAGCTGATGTATATATCGCACTGCACTTCACTGTAATGCGAGAGCAATGCAATGTTTCTCTTGCACCCATAGACTTATATGGGTGCGAGTGAAAATGAATCGGATTCCACCCGCAGCATGCTGCGATTGTTTTCTCGGTCTGACTATGGCTGAGAAAAAAAATCACTCATGGGAACAGCCCCATGGAGTAACATTAGTATGAGTGGAATGCAATTTTGTATCGCATTCCACTCGCTCCATTTTACTCGCCGTGTGTCCTTAGCCTTAGATATATAGTAACTGGCATGTTGAATTTCAACTTACCCATTTTTGATTTCCCCATCATCTAGCATTGGGGAAATGTCAGAGAACCCTAATATATTATTTAGTGGTCTGCCCCTCTGAAACTGATCAAGTTTAGGTGACTTGCATCTAAAGAACATAATTTACAACTTTGTCATTTTTTTTAAGATCTGTTTTCCTTCCAGAAACAGTTATTCACACATCTGTAAAGCACTGAGGAATTAATAGCACTATATAAGCGATTAAAATAAATAAATAAAAATAAATAAACCCCAATTCCAAAAAAAGTTGGAACGCTGTGTAAAATATAAAGAAAACTACAATGCACTGAATTGGTAATCTCTTATAACCACATTTTATTCACAACAGAACATAGAATACAGATCAGATGTTTTTCCATTACATGTTAAAAAAAAATTAGCTAATTTAGAAATTGATGGCAACAGCACATCTAAGAAAAAGTTTGAGTTTTACATCCAGAGCTAAAAACTTTGCATACCTAGTCCTGCTTTAATCTAGGATTTCTCAGTAAGTTTTAAGGACTTGTTTCAGGATGCTATCTTCAGAAAGGCCAGCGACAAAACTGAACTGCTGGTGCAAACTATGCAGTCTCCAATGCGGCCAGCATTTGATCCGACCAGCTTCAGAGAAGCGCTTGCAGGCTGTATCACAAACGCCGGCAAGCATGACTTCCTTGCCTAGGAAATTGTCTACCTCAGAACTTGCTTGTAATCTTGACTACAAGCTGTAGGCTATAGAATTTAAATTCCTTCTATTCTTTGTTTTTTCAAGCGCTTTACAATTTAATTACAATGTCTTTAGTGTATAAATATTAGTGATAAAAGAGCGTGGTCGCCCCTGCTAGTTACTCGATCAAGGATCAGGTTTCTTTAATGTGACTCGAGTATAATGTAAGTCAATGGGAAACTCAAACATTTTCGAACTCAGATGCTCGAGGCTCGATCGAGTAACACGCTATGGTAAACACGCTCGCTAATCACTAATAAATATCCAAAGAAACTTCCCATCATGGAGGTTAATATATCAGTAAATATAAAATACAGTATGTCAGCTTGTAAATAAATCAGTTATAAGTGCCGACTAGTGATTTTGTTCATGCCAATTCGGCATGAGAAAAAAATTGCAGCATGCTGAGATGGTTCGCATCGATTCAAGTCAATGGGTGCATGCAAGTCATCGGACTTCACTCGGATGTTATCTGAGTGCAGTCAGATATACACCGATAAAACAAAGAAGATGTAGAAATTATGTTCAACATCTCCTCGCCTGTGCTCCCATTCTTACATGCGCGAGAATTGGATCACAGTAAATGACACTCAACTCAAACTCTGATCATTGTCATAGTGTAATTTGCATAATCCAACCTATTCTATCGCATGAGAGAATATACCTTCATGTGACTCCAGCCTAAAGGCCACTTTACACACAGCGACATCACTAGCGATGTCGCTGGTGAAAGCACCAGTCCCCATCGGTTATGCGTCACGGGAAAATCGCTGCCCGTTGCGCACAACATTGCTAGGACCCATCACACGTACTAACCTGCCTAGCGACGTCGCTGTGGCTGGCAATCCGCCTCAGTTCTATGGGGGAGGTTAATTCAGCGTCACAGCGGCGTCACTAAGCAGCCGACCAATAGAAGCGGAGGGGCCGAGATGAGCGGCCGGAATATCCCGCCCACCTCCTTCCTTCCTCATTGCCAGCGGCCGCAGGTACGATGTTGTTCCTCGTTCCTGCGGTGTCACACATAGCAATGTGTGCTGCCGCAGGAACGACGAACAACCTGCGTCCTGCAGCAGCAACGATATTTGAGATTACAACGACATGTCAACGATCAACGATATGGTGAGTATTTTTGATCGTTAGCGGTCGTTCGTACGTTTCACACGCAACGACGTCGCTAATGAGGCCGGATGTGCGTCACGAATTCCGTGACCCCAAAGACATCTCGTTAGCGATGTCGTTGCGTGTAAAGTGGTCCTTAGACTAATGCGGGCATCACACGAGATGATCTATCGTGCGATATGTCGTCGGGGTCATGGTTTTCGTGACGCACATCCAGCATCGTTTGCGATGTCGTTGCGCGTGACACCTACGAGCGACTCTGAACGATCGCAAATCGGTTGCAAATCGTGTATCGTTGACACGTCGTTCATTTTTAAAAAATTGCTTGCTTTTGTGTTCGCAGACAACACATCGCTCTGTGACACCCTGCCAACGACCTACAATGTCATTTGACCATCTGTCATCAGCGACCCGGGCGTGTCGGCTGTACGAATTCAACACGCCTCCCCTGCTGTGATTGGTGTTCGCAAATGCGTTCTCATTTGTCACATATGGTTTAAAAGAATGTACACGATGGATGCGTGACAAACAAGGCTGACGCAAATGCGTCCTTTTATATCACACACACCCAATCAAGCAACGAATTACGTACACACTATTGACAAGTTTAATCCTGTGGGCGTGGAGAGGGAGAGGCCAACACACAGCGGGGTGTATGCAGAGAACAAAGATACGCCTATGTCGTAGCCGAAATCGTTTAAAGGAATGCTGTGTGACGGGGTTCGCACAACCGGCAGGATCAATCAATATATCGCCCATCGCTGTTGTGTCGTTGGTGAGATGTATACGTGTGACGCTTAGTAAACGACCTATGTGCGATCTTGGCAAATTGTATCAATGATATGGGCGTGTCGCATCGTTTTAAAGATCGCACGATAGATCGTCTCGTGTGACGCCCGCTTAAATCTGGCTCTTCAGACGGTACAATCTTGTTTGCTGATCTGTATTAGATTGCTACAGTGGCAGATAATATGTTTAAATCAACGACAATTGTGGTCAAATTATAAATAGGACACTCCCATTACCAATGCAACAACAATTTGAAAAATATTGTATACAATTTTTCAAAAAAGGAGCAGTAAATCCAAAATTATTAAAATATGAATTTTTATTGAAGAAAAATATTAAAACATACCAAAATTAAAAGAGATGTGTACAGAAAAGAAAAGAGGATATAGCAGCATAACAGACAAAATTGCACATAGTAATATCCAAAATACGATGAAAAAGTGACTGGGTAAGATCAATATAATTAAACTATCTCCCCACATAAATACATTCACCATGGTATAAATGCAATATTTATAAAGTGTCCAAGTGCATAAAATTGCACATAGCCCTTATTAAATAAATAAATAGTATGTACCAAAAGGGAATATAAATATAGAAAAATATCAATGCAGGGATAATACAAAAATAAAGAACTCTCAGTTGGTCACAAAAATGTGAATCGTTATATGTACTGTGCAAGTAACCCAGTAGTATAATGTTGTGGATGTATTACCGAACTCTGTCAATAGATGGGGCTAATGCTAAAGAAACATAGTACTAAGCATTGTATAAAGCTAATATAAATTATACCGCATATAGACACAAATAAAGTCCACAACACAATACACGGTAATTACCTGGGTACAATTCAGTATGTGTCACCGACCTCTCACCCCGACGTACATTTTGCTACATCCCAGCTTCAACGGGGGGCGTGTCGGGTTGAAGGAAGTGCTGTGATTAAGTATTGGATCACAGTAAATGACACTTGACTCAAACTCTGATCATTGTCATAGTGTCATTTCACCTAGTGTGGTTGTGAAAGTCACAACCAAGAGAAAAAGCACACAGATAATAGGCGGCTGCCGCAGCCCCACGTGTAGGTACAGTTAGGTCCAGAAATATTTGGACAGTGACACAATTTTCGCAAGTTGGGCTCTGCATGCCACCACATTGGATTTGAAATGAAACCTCTACAACAGAATTCAAGTGCAGATTGTAACGTTTAATTTGAAGGTTTGAACAAAAATATCTGATAGAAATTGTAGGAATTGTACACATTTCTTTATAAACACTCCACATTTTAGGAGGTCAAAAGTAATTGGACAAATAAACCAAACCCAAACAAAATATTTTTATTTTCAATATTTTGTTGCGAATCCTTTGGAGGCAATCACTGCCTTAAGTCTGGAACCCATGGACATCACCAAACGCTGGGTTTCCTCCTTCTTAATGCTTTGCCAGGCCTTTACAGCCGCAGCCTTCAGGTCTTGCTTGTTTGTGGGTCTTTCCGTCTTAAGTCTGGATTTGAGCAAGTGAAATGCATGCTCAATTGGGTTAAGATCTGGTGATTGACTTGGCCATTGCAGAATGTTCCACTTTTTTGCACTCATGAACTCCTGGGTAGCTTTGGCTGTATGCTTGGGGTCATTGTCCATCTGTACTATGAAGTGCCGTCCGATCAACTTTGCGGCATTTGGCTGAATCTGGGCTAAAAGTATATCCCGGTACACTTCAGAATTCATCCGGCTACTCTTGTCTGCTGTTATGTCATCAATAAACACAAGTGACCCAGTGCCATTGAAAGCCATGCATGCCCATGCCATCACGTTGCCTCCACCATGTTTTACAGAGGATGTGGTGTGCCTTGGATCATGTGCCGTTTCCTTTCTTCTCCAAACTTTTTTCTTCCCATCATTCTGGTACAGGTTGATCTTTGTCTCATCTGTCCATAGAATACTTTTCCAGAACTGAGCTGGCTTCATGAGGTGTTTTTCAGCAAATTTAACTCTGGCCTGTCTATTTTTGGAATTGATGAATGGTTTGCATCTAGATGTGAACCCTTTGTATTTACTTTCATGGAGTCTTCTCTTTACTGTTGACTTAGAGACAGATACACCTACTTCACTGAGAGTGTTCTGGACTTCAGTTGATGTTGTGAACGGGTTCTTCTTGACCAAAGAAAGTATGCATCGATCATCCACCACTGTTGTCATCCGTGGACACCCAGGCCTTTTTGAGTTCCCAAGCTCACCAGTCAATTCCTTTTTTCTCAGAATGTACCCGACTGTTGATTTTGCTACTCCAAGCATGTCTGCTATCTCTCTGATGGATTTTTTTTTTTCAGCCTCAGGATGTTCTGCTTCACCTCAATTGAGAGTTCCTTAGACCGCATGTTGTCTGGTCAAAGTAACAGCTTCCAAATGCAAAACCACACACCTGTAATCAACCCCAGACCTTTTAACTACTTCATTGATAACAGGTTAACGAGGGAGACGCCTTCAGAGTTAATTGCAGCCCTTAGAGTCCCTTGTCCAATTACTTTTGGTCCCTTGAAAAAGAGGAGGCTATGCATTACAGAGCTATGATTCCTAAACCCTTTCTCCGATTTGGATGTGAAAACTCTCATATTGCAGCTGGGAGTGTGCACTTTCAGCCCATATTATATATATAATTGTATTTCTGAACATGTTTTTGTAAACAGCTAAAATAACAAAACTTGTGTCACTGTCCAAATATTTCTGGACCCAACTGTATCTTCAATGCTGGAGAGTAGAAGGGGTTAAAGCCGCCCTTTTGCCAAAGGATGACATTTTTTTTTGTTGATTTAATGAAAGATTATTTTATTCCATAGGTCTACGTGTTTTGAGGTGAGGACCTCTTTTTCAGGACCACAAAAATCAGAAAAATCAACAATACCAGATACTCTCCAGCATTGAAGTTAGATTGCTGCAGCGGCAGATAATATATTTAGTCTATCATATTGTATGTAGTTTTCAATAAAATCTTTTATGGACTTCATTGGTGGACAGTGCATTGTTATCAACTTTGGAATCAATTTAGTCTATCATGCCATTAATAGTGGGGAAAGTAACTTAAACCATTTTCTTTCTCTCTCATTGTTCTGGCATTTGGCAAATATAAATAAATTTGGTTCCTAATTGACCTAAAACGGGAAAGGTTTATTCTGATTTCATGTCAGATAGTGAGAAAAACCTGCAGATGTGTCTTTTTTAGATAGTGTATGGAAACTTCTGGTTTCAACTGTAAGTCACTTTATTAAATAATAAAATAAAAGTTATATTTTAACAAAAGTCTTTAGTTAGGGTACCTCTTGTTGCCTTTGTCAAAATGTGTTTACAGCTACCAGGAAAAGTCACCCCAAAATCAGGCACAATAACATTAAATTTAAGCAAGAGTTACAAACAAGGTGACTGTCATAAGATGCATTGAAGATTTGATGCCTGGAGCATGATAATTTTTGGGGGGGGGAATAAATATTGCATTTGGTGCCAAAAACCTGGCAGCCACTACTTTAAAAAAAAACAAAAAGACCCAAAACAAAACAAAAAAAACATGCTACCTAGGTATCTTCTATTGATTCTAAGGGCATGTGATTATTTTGTAAAAAAGCAATAGAATCCATGTATTGATTGGCATTGATTGTTGTGATCTTGGACTTGTAGGCATTCTATTTAACAACTAGATACATGTTATTTGGGCACACAAAAGGGTAATTGAAAACACCATGGAGGAAGAGAAGAAAGAGGACAGAAAGCAGTAGATGATGAGGAGAATGGAGCTAATGACATCATCAAGTTACAGCTTGTGGTTGTCGGCTGGTTACCTGAATTACGTTACAAGTAGAAGGACAGCTTGAGCCTTGCTCAACTTGCTAGTCCGTTTGCTTTTTCAAATGAGCAGGTGATGGCAATTCATGTGCTGAGGAAGTGACATAGTACCTATTCAATGTGTGCTATAATGCAAATGGCTGATTTTAAAACCAAACAGCTTGAACAATGCTATAGATGGTCTTCCAGTAAGGTGGGAAAGAATTTTGATCATATACAGTGCCTAAAAGTAGTATTCAACCCCCTGCAGATTTAGCAGGTTTGATAAGATGCAAATAAGTTAGAGCCTGCAAACTTCAAACAAGAGCCTGGATTTATTAACAGATGCATAAATCTCACAAACCAACAAGTTATGTTGCTCAGTTAAATTTTAATAAATTGTCAACATAAAAAAGTGTGGGTCAATTATTATTCAACCCCTAGGTTTAATATTTTGTGGAATAACCCTTGTTTGCAATTACAGCTAATAATCGTCTTTTATAAGACCTGATCAGGCCGGCACAGGTCTCTGGAGTTATCTTGGCCCACTCCTCCATGCAGATCTTCTCCAAGTTATCTAGGTTCTTTGGGTGTCTCATGTGGACTTTAATCTTGAGCTCCTTCCACAAGTTTTCAATTGGGTTAAGGTCAGGAGACTGACTAGGCCACTGCAACACCTTGATTTTTTCCCTCTTGAACCAGGCCTTGGTTTTCTTGGCTGTGTGCTTTGAGTCGTTGTCTTGTTGGAAGATGAAATGACGACCCATCTTAAGATCCTTGATGGAGGAGCGGAGGTTCTTGGTCAAAATCTCCAGGTAGGCCGTGCTATCCATCTTCCCATTGATGCGGACCAGATGGCCAGGCCCCTTGGCTGAGAAACAGCCCCACAGCATGATGCTGCCACCACCATGCTTGACTGTAGGGATGGTATTCTTGGGGTCGTATGCAGTGCCATCCAGTCTCCAAACGTCACGTGTGTGGTTGGCACCAAAGATCTCGATCTTGGTCTCATCAGACCAGAGAACCTTGAACCAGTCTGTCTCAGAGTCCTCCAAGTGATCATGAGCAAACTGTAGACAAGCCTTGACATGACGCTTTGAAAGTAAAGATACCTTACGGGCTCGTCTGGAACGGAGACCATTTCGGTGGAGTACGTTACTTATGGTATGGACTGAAACCAATGTCCCCACTGCCATGAGATCTTCCCGAAGCTCCTTCCTTGTTGTCCTTGGGTTAGCCTTGACTCTTCGGACAAGCCTGGCCTCGGCACGGGTGGAAACTTTCAAAGGCTGTCCAGGACGTGGAAGGCTAACAGTAGTTCCATAAGCCTTCCACTTCCGGATGATGCTCCCAACAGTGGAGACAGGTAGGCCCAACTCCTTGGAAAGGGTTTTGTACCCCTTGCCAGCCTTGTGACCCTCCACGATCTTGTCTCTGATGGCCTTGGAATGCTCCTTTGTCTTTCCCATGTTGACCAAGTATGAGTGCTGTTCACAAGTTTGGGGAGGGTCTTAATTAGTCAGAAAAGGCTGGAAAAAGAGATAATTAATCCAAACATGTGAAGCTCATTGTTCTTTGTGCCTGAAATACTTCTTAATACTTTAGGGGAACCAAACAGAATTCTGGTGGTTTGAGGGGTTGAATAATAAATGACCCTCTGAATAAACTTTTCACCATTTAAAAAAACAAAACAAATAAAGAAATAACATTCTTTTTTGCTGCAGTGCATTTCACACTTCCAGGCTGATCTACAGTCCAAATGTCACAATGCCAAGTTAATTCCGAATGTGTAAACCTGCTAAATCTGCAGGGGATTGAATACTACTTGTAGGCACTGTACGTCAGGAAATTTCCTCACAGCCTCATAACACCACACATTGTCTACCCTCCTACACTTCATCTAGCTTCCTTTCACTCTTTGATCCAGTCACAGAATAAGAAGTCACCAGGCTCTTCGCATCCTCTCTCCCTACTACTTGCACCAGTGACCCTATTCCCTCACATCTCCTTAAATCTGACACCCCAGCTGTCACCACTCACCTAACTAAAATATTCAATCTCTCTCTCTCCTCTGGTGTCTTTCCCTCCTTAAAACATGCCAGCATACACCCATTACTTAAAAAAACATTCCTGGACCAAAATTGTGCCACTAACTACAGACCTCTCTCTAATCTCCCCTTCATCTCCAAACTATTGGAACGCTTGCTCCACTCCCGTTTAATCCGCTATCTGTTAGATAACCCTCTCCTTTACAGCTAAATCTAATGATCACTACTACCTGCTGATTCTCCTGGATCTCTCTGCTGCATTCGATACTGTGGATCAGCAGCTCCTCCTTACTATGCTCCGCTTTATCGGGTTCAAGGACACCATCCTTTCTTGGTTCTCCTCTTACCTCTCTGACCGCTCATTCACTCTATTCTTTGCCGGCTCCTCTCTTCTTCCCCTTACGGTCGGGGTTCCTCAGGGTTCAGTCTTAGACCCCTTCCTTTTCTCTCTATACACTGCCCCTATTGGACAAATGATTAGCAGATTTGGTTTCCAGTACCATCTCTATGCTGAGAACACCCAACTATACACATATTCTCCTAACACCACCCCTGATTTATTACAAAATACTACCGATTTTATGTCCGCCTTCTCCAACATCATGTCCTCCCTCTATCTAAAACTGAACCTGTCACAAACTGAACTCACATGTTTCCTCCCTGGCCTGAGCTCCTTGCCACCTACTGGATTCCCACATCTTGATATGCACTGGCTCAGAGGGCTACTAACATTGTCACTGTAACCAAGGCTTCCAGAGCAGGCAACACAGTTTGGCTTTAGAATCATGTCTTCCATCTCTCCCTGCTCCATGTCATCTAAGTACAAAGGATGACTGTTCATTTCTTCTACTACATCAACTGGAAGGGGTTCTGGTGTTGTATGTTCCTTAGCTCTCAGGATGCTGTGGGTGCTAAGGAACATAGGGGATTATGAGGCAGAACAGAAACAGATGCCAATAATGGAAATTCTGCTATATACAACATTAAGTGTAATGGCAGCAGAGCAGTTGGAATGAGCAGAACACTGATCTGATTCTAGCTGATTTTGCCAATATTAAAGTCAAAATCATCATGTTGTGACTAGGATGAGCAATGTGACATTTATTCCATTATGCCCTCTTCTTCCCTGCTGATGCCTTTACTACTATTGGCCGGACAGTTGCTGTCAGAAGTTCTGACATGACAAACAGAACTGTACTGTTACATGTTTTAATTTATGATAATAATTTCTATTTAAATGTTTGGTGAAAGCAGATTAATTTCACCTTTCCAAAATGAAACACATAACTACAACGGATGCCAGGAGGCAATACATTAGCAATATATTGCAGTCATCATATTATGTTATTACCATTGTGCACTTACAATTGCTCATTTTGCCATTTTATACAGTTAATTCTTCTTTTTACCATTAAGTCTATGATATCGCGTAATTACAAACAGACATTTCTAAATTCTATGTAGAAACATTTTCCCTGCAAGAGTCATCACTGTAAAAGTCAGTGGCAAAGTGCGGAGTGGAGTAGAAGAGCGGAATGATTCATGCAGGGACAAGAGACTTCCAGTTTCAACATAGAGTAGAAAAAAAGAGAAGAATTTACTGGGTAGAAAGGCAAAATGAGTAATTGTATGTACACAGTGCTATATAAAATGTTAATTGCAATATACTAAGAGGATAAAAACTTTGATGGGAGTGCTACCTAAAGAAGAAATGAGCAAAAAGTGCAAACCTAGCATATTATACCTTAAAACACAAACATTTGAAAGTTCTGAATCCACCTGACTTCATACTTTGTATTCTCTACTTAGCATATTCTTAAATGCAGATTGTATAAATATCCTGTTCAGCGTTTGACTGGGGTGCCAAGAGGCAAAGGCACAACAGTACCACTGATACTGGGAGCACAGTGCTCAGTTACATGCAAGATGACCCGACTTTCATTCATAAATTGGCTTGTACGTCTATATAAGCTACAATGTTTATTAAATAAAATGAGATCATGTCTTTGTCTTTAAATCCTACATTAAATCTACTGTGTCAAGCAATGCTCATATAGGGGCCTACGGGGACCTTCACATGTTCCCCATGGGCCAGTTTGAGCCTGGTCAGTGGTTACATTCAGCTGCTTGACTTTCATTACACATTGTTGACATCTATTTTTAGGCACCAAAGTCCAATGAGGCCATGATATAGACTAACCAGTCCATGGGGCACTGATTAGTCTATGTCATAGCCTCATTGGGCTTTGTGACCAACTGTATAAATATAAAATCAGTTATTACCAACTGTTTTCTGATTTTAAAAACATGTGGTTTTTTTTAAAGTTGCTAATTTACACCTACTAGTAAAATTCATATTACAACAAATAATGAGAATTTTGTAAATAGGTTTATTCATTGGAAAATATTGTGCCTTGAATTTTAAAGGGACATTCACTTTGTTTAAAGGGAATATATTGTCAGAAAAAAAAAATTCAATAACTGAAAAAATGTAAAGTAGTAATATTTTAAAGGGAACCAGTCATCAGAAATTTGGCTTTCAACCTAAATGTTTTCCCCTCTGCAGCTCCTGGGCTGCATTCTAGTAAGGTTTCTATACTTTTTGTGCCCCCTTTTAAACCAAAATAAATACTTTATAAAACTGTACCTTTCGGTTTGAAAATCTTGTAAATTATCCATGGGGACGGGCCGTGTAGCGTCCGTTGCTGTATCTTACGCCGTCCCCCATGCTCCAAATCATCCCTCAGGACGCCGCCCACTGCGCCCGAGGTCCCGTGCACGCCGGGACACCTAGTGATGTGGTCGCAAGCACGAGAGTATGGGCGGCGCTGTGATTGCATCGCAAGTGCCCGCCCATACTCTCGTGGGCGCACTCTCCCCTCTGTACGTCGCTCAGATCCTCCGCTTCTCCTGTAGTGGCCTGCTCCACTCCTCCCATCTATTTCCTGCTGCAGGGTACGATGGGAAGGAGGTAACGTCGGGCCGGCGCAGAACGCTGGAGACAGTGAGGAAAGGGCGGGCACGAGAGAATGGGCGGGTACTTGCGATGCAATCACAGCGCCGCTCATACTCTCGTGCCTGCGATCACGTCACTAGGTGTCCCGGCGTGCACGGGACCTCGGGCGCAGTGGGCGGCGTCCTCAGTGATGATTTGGAGCATGGGGGATGGCGTAAGATACAGCAACGGACGCCACACGGCCCGCCCCCATGGATAATTTACAAGATTTTCAAACCGAAAGGTACAGTTTTATAAAGTATTTATTTTGGTTTAAAAGGGGGCACAAAATGTATAGAAACCTTAATAGAATGCAGCCCAGGAGCTGCAGAGGGGAAAACATTTAGGTTGAAAGCCAAATTTCTGATGACAGGTTCCCTTTAAGGTTTTGTTTAAAAATTATTTATATTATATATATATATATATATATATATATATATATATATATATATATATATATATATATATATATATATATATATTATATTTTTTTTAATTGAGCAAAATGTAAAAAAAAATTAAAAAAGTTTGATATTTTCCACTGTTTCCACTGATAAACACTAGGGGGAGCAGCTTCTGAAATCCTACAGAAATCCAACTGTAGAAAAAACTCAGATTACAGCTGCAGTAAAGTGGGCGGAGTCTGCTCTCCTATGCGTGATGGCATGCCTCCTAATCTGAGTGTTTACAACAGATAACAGAGAATGACATGTAGGGACACAGTGCAGAGCCATTTTGTTGGTGGCCAGAAATGTCTAAAGGCCCAGTCTCACACAACTACTTACCAGCGATCCCGAAAACAATGCGACCTGATAGGGATCGCTGGTAAGTCACTGGGAGGTCGCTGGTGAAATGTCACACAGTCAGACCTTACCAACGATGCAGGAATGATACAGGTCGCAGTAGCGACCTGCATAACGATCTCAGCAGTCACTGTGACCCTGTCACACAGTGTCAAACACAGCGATGTGTCCTGCCCAGCAGGACACTGCCTTTGAATGAAGAAAATGGCCTGGACCATTCTGCAACGACTAGCGATCTCACAGCAGGGGCCTGATCGCTGGTAGATGTCACACATAACGAGATCGCTAACGGGATCGCTACTGCGTGACGCAGCAGCGATCTCGCTAGCGATCTCGTTATGTGTGACGGTACCTTAAAGTGTCACAAAGGACAGCAGGAGTATCACCCAGGACAGGATTAGATACTCAGCTCAGCAGACAGTATCACACAGGATAGGATTAGATACACGGCTCAGCAGACAGTATCACGCAGGAGAGGATTAGATACACAGCCGTGCAGACAGTATCACACAGGATAGGATTAGATACACAGCCGTACAGACAGTATCACATGATAGGATTAGATACACAGCCATGCAGACAGTATAACACAGGATATGATTATATACACAGCCCTGCAGACAGTATCACGAGATAGGATTAGATACACGGCTCAGCAGACAGTATCACACAGGATAGGATTAAATACACGGCTCAGCAGACAGTATCACACAGGATAGGATTAGATACACAGCCGTACAGACAGTATCACACAGGAGAGGATTCGATACACAGCCGTACAGACAGTATCACACAGGATAGGATTAGATACATTGCTCAGCAGACAGTATCACACAGGAGAGGATTAGATACACAGCCGTGCAGACAGTATCACACAGGATAGGATTAGATACATGGCTCATCAGACAGTATCACCCAGGAGAGGATTAGATACACAGCAGTGCAGACAGTATCACACAGGATAGGATTAGATACACAACCCTGCAGATAATAGCACACAGGATAGGATTAGATACACAGCCGTGCAGACAGCATCACACAGGATAGGATTAGATACACGGCACAGCAGACAGTATCACACAGGATAGGATTAGATACAAGGCTCAGCAGACAGTATCACACAGGATAGGATTAGATACACAGCTGTGCAGACGGTATCACACAGGATAGGATTAGATACACAGCCGTGCAGACAGTATCACACAGGAGAGGATTAGATACACAGCCGTGCAGACAGTATCACAAAAGATAGGATTAGATACACAGCCGTGCAGATAGTATCACACAGGAGAGGATAAGATACACAGCCATGCAGACAGTATCACACAGGATAGGATTAGATACACAGCTGTGCAGACAGTATCACACAGGAGAGGATTAGATACACAGTCGTGCAGACAGTACCAGCGGTAGCAGCGGCGGTACTCATATGCAGTGGCACACACACACACACAGCAGCAGCGACGGCGGGCAGGGCAGTGGCTGGGGAGAGCGAAGGGAGGGGGTGTCATCGGAGAAGGTAACGGTGGGGGGGAGGGGTGGTGGTAGCAGTAGCGGGGGCAGAGCGGGGGCTGGGAAGAGCGGAGGGATGGGGTGTCATCAGAGACGGTAACGGGGGGGAGGGGAGGGTAGGCAGCCCGTACTCACATATCCCAGCGGTTGACAGGGCTACAGTGGAGCAAACAGCATACGCTGTGAGCTCCACAATGATGGCGCTGATCTCCTCCCTCTGTTGTGATCTGGACAGCCCAGGGGGCGCGTCCAGGTCACAGCAGACGCCCACTGTAATGTAAATGATGGGGTCGGATCACGACCACTATTCTCTATGCACAGGGGCTGCCATAAAGGAGTGAGTAACTGTCGTTACACACACAGCAAATCCAGCATAGCAGCCCCCAGTGCCTCCAGTAAAATTAGAATGAAATAAAAGCTATAAAAGCTGTGATTTTCATTTTTTATTAAAAATACTTGATTTCATAATCACTATTTTTAATACAAAAATAAAAAAAACGCGATACCTTACCTTTAAACCATGAAAGTGGTCATATAACTTCTAGGTGTATAGTAAGGAAGCAGCTTCTAAGGATGATGAACATTGACAGAAACAGCAATGAAAATACAAAGAGAGAAACTCCTAAGGGAATCGCGTCTTAAGTGACTGCATTGGCAGCCATAGCTGCGGCCACACATAAAAATAACAGCATATAGTCTTCTCAATTACTTTCCTGAAAGATTTCATTTTGGGCAGTATGTTCAATATTTGACCCCAGTCTTTACTGAGGCTGGATGAATTCCAATGCATTATCTGGCATAGGTGAAAACATATCAATTAAAGCAATGGTCTACTTTTTAAACAAAAACATGCACATTTCTTTTCCACATGCATGGTAAATAATGGGAGGTTACACATTGCAATATGAGACATGGATGACTACAAAAAGAGAATTTGTAACAAATGAATATTTACTGGATTTTGAAAAAAAAAATGTTAAGCACAATGCAAAAATTTTAGGTGCGTAGCTACATTGTAAGAATGCTATAAAAAATAGAAATGTTAATATTATATTATTATAAATTAGCAAAATCCAAAGTGAATGCACAAAATAGAACTCTAAAGGCCCTGTCACACACAGAGATAAATCTTTGGCAGATCTGTGGTTGCAGTGAAATTGTGGACAATCAGTGCCAGGTTTGTAGCTGTGTACAAATGGAACAATATATCCATGATTTGACTGCAACATCAGATCTGCCAAAGATTTATCTCTGTGTGTGACGGGGCCTTAAATCAAAATAATATTTGTTTTGTGAGCACACAAACAGCATCAATTTTTCAAGATATCCTTGAAAGCCGATGCTGCGATGCCGAGCGCGATAGTCCCCGCCCCCGTCGCAACTGCGATATCCTTGTGATAACTGCCGTAGCGAACATTATCGCTACGGCAGCTTCACATGGACTCACCTGTCCTGCGACTGTCGCTCTGGCCGGCGACCCGCATCCTCAATAAGGGGGCGGGTCGTGCGGCGTCACTGCGACGTCACACGGCAGGCGGCCAATCGGAACGGAGGGGCGGAGAAGAGCGGGATGTAAACATCCCGCCCACCTCCTTCCTTCCGCATAATCTACGGAAGCCGCGGTGACGCCGGTAGGAGATGCTCCTCGCTCCTGCGGCTTCACACACAGCGATGTGTGCTGCTGCAGAAGCAAGGAACAACATCGGACCGTCGCGTCAGTGTAATTAAGGATTACGCCGACGCTGCACCGATGATACGATTACGACGCTTTTGCGCTCATTAATCGTATCATCGAGCCTTTACACACTACGATGTCGCATGCGATGCCGGAAATACGTCATTTTCAATTTGACCCCACCGACATCGCACCTGCGATGTCGTAGTGTGCAAAGCCCGCCTAAGTCCATCTAGTTCAACCCGTAGCCGAACATGTTGATCCAGAGGATGGCAAAAAAAAACCCAATGTGTCAAATAAGCTCCAATGGGGAAAAAAATTCCTTCCTGACTCCACATACGGCAATTAGACTAGTTCCCTGGATCAATACCCTGTCTAAAATCTAATATACATAACTGGTAATATTATATTTTTCAAGAAAGGCATCCAGGCTCTGCTTAAATGTTAGTAGTGAATCACTCATTACAACACCATGCGGCAGAGAGTTCCATAGTCTCACTGGTCGTACAGTAAAGAATCCTCGTCTGTGGTTATGATTAAACCTTCTTTCCTTAAGATGTAGCGGATGCCCCCGTGTTCCAGTCGCAGGCCTAGGTGTAACGAGATCTTTGGAAAGGTCTCTGTACTGTCCCCTCATATGTTTATACATTGTGATTAGATCCCCCCTAAGCCTTTGTTTTTCCAAACTAAATAACCCCAAGTTTAATAACCTGTCTTGGTGTTGCAGCCCACCCATTCCTCTAATAATCTTGGTCGCTCTTCTATCTACCTGTAAGATTATGCTATTTATAACCTTCTATACTATTGCTATCAAGAAAAGCATCCATTCCTCTCTTAAATTCATTCAGTGAGTTGGCCATCACCACTTCCTCAGGAAGAGAGTTCCCGAGCCTCACTGCTCTTACCGTGAAGAACCCTCTTCTATGCTGATGTAGGAATTTTCTTTCCTCCAATCGAAGGGAATGCCCCCTTGTTCTTGTCATAGTCCTTGGTACAAACAGATAATGGGAGAGATCTCTATATGGCCCTCTGATATATTTGTACATATTTATTAGGTCTCCCCTAAGTCTTCTCTTTTCTAGAGTAAATAGACCTAATTTTGATAACCTTTCCGTGTATTCTAATGCACCCACTCCATTTATTATTTTAGTAGCCCGCCTCTGAACCCTTTCAAGTTCAGTAATGTCTTTCTTGAGCACCGGCGCCCAAAATTGCACACAATACTCCAAGTGTGGTCTGACGAGTGATTTGTACAGAGGGAGAATGATGTTTTCATCTCGTGCCCCCAGACCTCTTCTAATGCATCCCATCACCCTATTTGCTTTGGTGGCTGCTGCCTGACACTGGGCACTTCAATTTAGATTCTTATTGACTAAGATGCCTAAGTCTTTTTCCATGTCTGATTTCCCCAGCAGTTTCCCATTTAGTAAGTAATCGTAGCATCTGTTTCTCCTTCCCATGTGCATAACCTTACACTTATCTGTGTTAAACCTCATTTGCCATTTTTCAGCCCAATTCTTCAATTTACTCAAATCCATCTGTAGTTGCAAACTGTCCTCCTTTGTGTTAACTACCTTACATAGTTTTGTATCATCTGCAAATATTGATATTTTACTCTGTAAACCATCCACAAGATAATTAATAAATATATTAAATAGTAGGGGGCCCAATACAGACCCCTGTGGCACCCCACTAGTAACCCTGGCCCAATCTGAGTATGCGCCATTAATAACCACTCTTTGTTTTCTACCATTAAGCC
This sequence comes from Anomaloglossus baeobatrachus, assembly GCF_048569485.1. Taxonomy (NCBI): domain Eukaryota; kingdom Metazoa; phylum Chordata; class Amphibia; order Anura; family Aromobatidae; genus Anomaloglossus; species Anomaloglossus baeobatrachus. The sequence continues at coordinate 136,129,211 of NC_134358.1, forward strand.
AGCTACCTACCCATCTACACACATTTTCCCCGAGCCCAAGCTTTCTCATTTTACTTATCAATCTTTTATGTGGGACAGTGTCAAATGCTTTACCGAAGTCGAGATAAATGACATCCAATGATTCTCCTTGGTCCATGTGAGCGCTTACATCCTCATAGAAGCTGATCAGGTTAGTTTGACAGGAGCGATCCTTCATACATCCATGTTGATATGGAGTTAAACAATTATTAACATTGAGACATTCCATAATAGTATCCCTTAAAAACCCTTCAAACATTTTACCCACAACAATGTTAAGCTTACCGGCCTATAGTTTCCAGGTTCCCTTTTACACCCTTTTTTGAATATTGGTACCACATTTGCTAGCCGCCAATCCAGTGGAACAGACCCAGTTTCTATAGAGTCTTTAAATATAAGGAATAGAGGCCTGTCTATCACATTACTTAACTCCCTTAATACCCGAGGGTGAATGCCATCAGGGCCTGGTGATTTGTCAATTTTAATGTTACTAAGTCGGTTCTGCACTTCTTCCTGGGTTAGGCAGGTCATACTTAATGAAGCGTTTACATGATCACTCTGCATTTCCCGTGGCATATGCTTTTCCTGTGTGAACACAGTTGAGAAAAAAGTATTTAAAACATTTGCTTTTCCCACATCGCTTTCTATGATTTTACCCTCATTATTCTTTAAAGGGCCAACACCATCAATGTTAATCTTTTTTCTGTTTATATAATTAAAGAATAGTTTGGGATTTGTTTTGCTTTCCTTAGCAATGAGTCTCTCAGTTTCTACTTTTGCTAAATGTATTTGTTTTTTACACATTTTATTTTTTTCTCTATATCTTTTTAATGCTTCTTCTCTGCCTTCTTGTTTTAGCTTTTTAAATGCCTTTTTCTTATTATTCATTGCCCCTTTTACATCCTTATTTAGCCACATTGGTTTTCTCCTGTTCCTAGCCCTCTTATATCCGTATGGTATGGCTCGCTCGCAGTGGGTGTTTAATACAGATTTAAAAATTTCCCACTTATTTTCTGTGCTCCCATTTTTGAGGACATTGTCCCAATCAATTTGGCGAAGGTCTTCTCTAAGCTGATCAAACTTTGCTTTCCCGAAATTCAGCGTTTTTGTAACCCCCCTCCAAGGCACCTTACTGAAGGACAAGTGGAATTGTATTATATTGTGGTCACTGTTCCCTAGGTGCCCATCCACTCGTACGTCTGTTATTCTATCTGGCCTGTTGCTTAAAATTAAGTCCAGAAGGGCTGCCCCTCTAGTTGGGCCCGGCACAAGTTGGGACAGAAAATTATCCTTAGTTACTGACAGAAGCCGGTTTCCTTTTTGAGATACTCAGGTTTCAGTTTCCCAGTCTATATCGGGGTAGTTGAAGTCCCCCATAATAATCACCTCATTGTGATTTGCTGCTTTGTCTATTTGTTTCAATAATACATTTTCAGTAGTTTCTGTTATATTTGGTGGCTTATAACAAACCCCTATGAGGATTTTATTAGTTTTCCCTCCTTGTATCTCCACCCATAGAGACTCCACCTCTTCATTTTCCTCTTGAATATCTTCTCTTAGTCTGGGCTTTAAACTGGACTTTATATATAGACAGACTCCACCCCCTTTCCTTTTTTTACGATCCCTCCTAAACAATTCATATCCTTGCAGGTTAGCCGCCCAGTCATAACTGTCATCTAACCATGTCTCAGTTATTCCTACTATGTCGTATTTTTCCTCATACATTACCAGCTCCAGTTCTTCCATCTTATTCGTCAGGCTTCTTGCATTGGTCAGCATGCAGGAAAGAAGTTTTGCTCCCCTTTTCTTAGCTTCCTTCTTAGTACCCTGTCTTGGGTCCTCTTTACGGCATCTAGTATCCTTGATTAGTTTGTCCTTCTGCTGCATGTTCTTGTCTGCTGTTTTTTCACCCATCCCCTCTTCTTCTAGTTTAAAGCCCTCCTGATGAGTGTGGCAAGCCTTCTGGCGAACGTGTGTTTCCCAGGTTTTGTGAGGTGTATCCCGTCTCTTGCGAGAAGTCCATCGTAGAGGTAATTCACTCCATGGTCCAAGAATCCAAATCCTTGCTGCCTGCACCATCGTCGTAGCCAGTTGTTCAAATCTAGTATCCTATTCCATCTTCTGACACCATGGCCATCGACTGGGAGGATTGATGAGAAAACAACCTGTACATTCCGTTCCTTTATTTTCTTCCCCAGAATTTCAAAGTCTTCACAAATAGTTGGTAGATCATTTCTTGCCGTGTCGTTTGTTCCTACATGTATCAATAGGAACAGGTATTCGTCTTTGGATCCGAGGATAGTTGGTATCCTGTTGGCCACATCCTTGATTTTTGCTCCCGGGAGGCAGCATACTTCTCGTGCGGTTATGTCCGGCCTGCAGATAGTTGCCTCCGTGCCTCTTAGTAGTGAGTCGCCCATAACTACCACTCTTTTCTTTCTGGACGCACTGCTTGTTGCTCCTGAGATCTCCAGCTAGCCGCGGGTAACCTGATTGACGGCAGCGCAACTGTCGCCGCTAACTTCAGTTACTCAGGGGATTAGCGGACACCGGTGATTCTATCACGGATGTCCACTAATCAGGACGCCACACACAGACAGAGCCGTGGTATGACAATGAAGTCGGGTGAGGTTCACCCAAGTTCATTCTCATCAGTCGTCTCTGTCTGTGTCGGCTGTCAGCGGGTATGTAGCAACGACATTTAACAACACACACAGATCTACACATACGGACACCACACGGACATGACACGTACACATACACGGACATTCCACACGCACAGACGGCAAGCATACGCCATCACACGGATGTCACACGTACCGGAGAAATGCCCATAAAAAACGGAACATGGACCCGAAAAACGGAACGTCAGACATGTACGTTTTTTATGCGAAAGTGTGTTTCAGGCCTTAAGTGTTTGTTTTATTTCTGTTGATTTTCCATTTTTTTATCCATTAATGCTTGGTCAAGGCAATGTGCTGTACATGTAGGATTCTATGTATACTATGCATATAACACAATACTACTACCTAAAAGGAACCTGTCACCAGATATTTGCTCCCCTATCTGAGAGCAGCATAATGTAGAGACAGAGACCCTTAATCCAGTGATGTGTCACTTAGAGTTCATGCAGACGAGCATATAAATCGGACATGTGCTATCTAATTTTTGGTTGTCAGCACATAGATAGTACACAGACTCAACTTATTCAGTAGGGGCGTTCAGATTAATGTGAAGAAAAAAATTGCAGCATATATTACTTTGGTCCAATTTATGGATCAGAATAATGCATGTAAATAGCTGGCAGCTCCAGCACTCATCCGATAGTCAGACGAGTACATGCAGATAAGGGTGCTTTACACGCTGCGACATCGCGAGCAATTGCTAGTGATGTTGCGCGCGATAGCACCCGACCCCGTCGTGTGTGCAATATTGTGTGATCGCTGCCATAGTGAACATTATCGCTACGGCAGCGTCACACGCACATACCTGTGCAGCGGCGTCACTAAGCGACTTACGACGTGAGCCCGACTATATATCGTTACCGATGTCGCAACGTGTAAAGCCCACTTTACACTCTGAGGCAGTCAAGTATTCAATTTGTAGAATGGGTTCTTTTGTGGGGTATAGGTCTCTTTAACAGCCATATAATAAAACATTAGTAGGAGTAGTAAGAATTATTTGCGTCATAATTGATTTAAGTGGCGGGAAACAAAAAATCCTACTTTTTGCTTCAATTTATCTATTGTATTTCTTTAATCTAGTTAATATTTTGTAAGCTTCTTTTTTAGATATTTTTGTATATATATATATATATATATATATATATATAATTTTTTTTTTTTTTTTGCAGCCCTGTTTATAATCATGATGCTATGTGACCGATGTGGCATCTTGATCAATAATCTTGTTTTGTCAGTTTCCCTTCTTTTTTGTGTATTCTGAATACTAACCCAAATACTGGTTAAAGTAAGTATTTGAAGGTAAACCTTATGAAAGGGTAACTAGTAGAGGAGAGAAGAGAGAGGAAGAGAGAGGAAGAGAGAGAGAGGAAGAGAGAGAGAGAGAGAGGAAGAGAGAGAGAGAGGGGAAGAGAGAGAGAGGGGAAGAGAGAGAGAGGGGAAGAGAGAGAGAGGGGAAGAGAGAGGGAGAGAGAGGGAGAGAGAGAGGGAGAGAGAGAGGGAGAGAGAGGGAGGGAGAGAGAGGGAGAGAGAGAGAGGGAGAGAGAGAGAGGGAGAGAGGGAGAGAGAGAGAGAGAGAGAGGAAGAGAGAGAGGGAGAGAGAGAGAGAGAGGAAGAGAGAGAGAGAGAGGGAGAGAGAGAGGGAGAGAGAGAGAGAGGAAGAAAGAGAGAGAGGAAGAGAGAGAGAGAGGGAGAGGGAGAGAGGGGGTGTGAGGGGGAGGGGGAGAGAGAGACAGACACTCGGATCTATCGCTCAAATTGCGCGGATCCAGATTTTGCCGTGCCGGGTCCGCTCAACACTAGTAACTAGTAATGAAAATGCAAAAAAAAAATGGCTGTCACTGCCGTCTCCCTGTTTTTGGAGATTATTGGCAGCTTGACTACTGGAGACCCTTATTATTTCTATCTGGGACTCTGCATTTAAATGTGGTTTCATTTCTTTTGGTGCAGAAATAGTTAATGCCAGTTTTTCTGCAAGCAACTCTCCTGCAGTTAAGGGCAGCTGCACCTCCTCTGTAGACACCCCCCCTTGGGTTTAAATAGCCAGGTCTCCCAGCAAGGTTTGCTGATTATACAAAGCCATTTGTGTACTGGTTCCTTTTGGTGAAAAAGCTGCTGAGGATTCGTCCTGAAGTTGAATCTTCTCTATTTTGGTTGTATGTCTCACCTACCCTCTTGTATTAGTGTAGGGTTGAGCCTAGTGAGCCGCACCGCCCCACTCCTCAGTTAGGACAACAGTAGTGATTTTTTAGGGCTTCAGGTATTCTTGCGTGGCAACAGGTTTGGAGGCTGTATAGGATCTGACGAGGAGTGCAGGATACAGCACCAGATGAAGGCAGGAGGTATCCATCTACCCTCTCACTGGTGCCAGGGCCCACCATTGTTTTTCTGTTCCTGGTGTTTCCCCTTATTTGTGGTGTTATTGTTAGGTGTTTTTTGTTATGCCTCAGACATTTGTTGGTCTGAACATGCTCGCCACGCACGTAGTGTGACAATGATCTGATATTTTCGTGGTTAGCAATATTGCTTTCCAGCACTGGGGCCCTAGGGTTCAAATTCCACTAAAGACAACATCTCCAAGGAGTTTGTATGTACTCCCCGTGGGTTTCCTCCTGGTACTTCTGTTTTTACCCACGCTCCAAAGACACTTAGGGTGAGTGTACATGATCAATGTTAGCAGGGTTTTGGATGTATCGTATTCTCACTGTGTCCTAAACATTGTGGTGTACAGCACACGTACAGTGGATGAGATTTATAAAAATCTCATGCCCACTGTGCTTCTTTTAGATGAAGCATACACTGACCTGTGGTGAGCCACAGCATGTCAATTTATGCTTGCGGGGACTCAGTGGGACAACACAGTGAAAATCCGCTGCGCCCAGAATCCTGATCACGGGCACGGATACTGCATTCTCTGGGACAGGACACTAGTGTCTCCACATAAGGGATGACACTGCTTCTAGACAACAGCGTGGGCAGATCGTGGTTACTCTTATAGGGAATTTAGATTGTGAGTTCCAGTGGTGTCAGTGATGATGTCTGTGAAGTGCTGTGGAATTTAATGGCAGTAAGTAAAATCAATATCCAAGGATGATATAATACAGTACACGCAGAAGCCCTCTCTAAGTGCATGCCCTGCAGGCCTGAGGGGAGCCATGTGTCTGGAGGTGAGAGTTGTGGTCTCCACCATGTTTGACATTGGCCCTGGCTTTGTATATTTTGTTGCTCATGACAAACTCAAATGTTAAGAATTTATAAAATTGCCCCATATATTTCTCAACAAAAAGGTCCAGATTTTTTGGAACAGCATGGATGACAGATGAATTGAGGACGAATCTCACCACTGTGCACATAGCCTACAGCTTGTTTATTGAAGTTTGAGAATTTTAATAATTATCTCTTCACTTTTATCCAGGCTGAATGATAACCATCTGTTTATGTAAATCTGGTAATTACAGCATTGTAAACAGCCACAATATGAGTCACATACCTGGAACGTATCTGCACTGTTCACATTGAACAGTTGATGACTCCCTGATCCCAACATTATGGGGCCAGAACTTTCTTCTGTGCCGTAGACATAAAGGAATACTGTGGCATCTGTGCCAGCATTGGTTACATTGCCAGTTACAAGAGTGATCTTCCATTCCCCCTCTGTAAAGATAAGAATAGTGAGTCCTTTTTAACTAATGACTCCAATCTATGCCTTGATCAGATTAGAAAAAACATTGGAAACTATAAATGTAGACAACAACTTCAGAAAATGAAATACCGGTAAATATGAGAGGATTCATTATTTCATCTATGCCAGATTTCTGGTATTAAAAGTTGCAAAATTTGGGACATAGAATTTTGGCACAGAAATTCTAACTTTTTGCCCTTTTGTGTCTGTCCGGAAATGTATCTGAAACTGGCCAGTGCTTAACAATTAGATATGTATGGTCAACTGAACTGCAAAAAGTAGCTATAATGCGTGCAGAAAATAATGCAGATTGTTACTAAAATGTATGCTCATAGGTGGCATAGATTGCATTTTCTGGCTCATGGATTGCCTATTGGTTCAACAAACTGGAGCATGAAACCCAATCCTGATAAATTTTCCCTAAATCTGTTCTTGGACTGGTGGCACTTTTGACATTTATCGTCTGTTGCTGTCATCAAAGTTTTGTAAAATAATTCAATATTGGCCAAATGGGTTTCAATTTGGATAGGTCCAGGTTGCCATACAGATTTTAAATTGATTAGCAAAAGTACGCATTTTACTACTATTCTGCTTAGAGAGACAAGATTCGACATATGGTATCATACAAGACTCATACGAGACTTTGGTAATTTTTTTGCCACGCCCACTATTTTGGCACATAAATAACAGTAGTTACCATATTTTGGGGTTTATAAAATGCACAGGAATATAAGACGCACCCCAAATTTAGAGAAAAATAAATGGGTTTATTATCCGGTGGTGTCTTACCGGGTAAGGAGGGGGTGGCGGCAGCGGTGGTGGAGCGGGGGTCCCAAAAGGCAGTGACAGTGGTGGAGCAGGTGCGGTGGGTGTTCCAGATGTCCGTGGAGCTGTGAGGCTGAGAAAACATCCAGGAACTGTCGGCAGTGCGGGCTTCAAAGAAATTGTGCCTGGAGTTGGCACGTGCACAGATTGAGCTCTTGGCTCAATGACAAGCCAAGATCTCATCTGCGCACGCGCCACCTCTGGACACCATTTTCCTTAAGTCCACTGCTGGGACATCAATGGGCCAGAGGCGGCGCATGCGCAGATGAGATCTTGAGCCGGGAGCTCAAACGGTGCACGCGCCAACTCCGGGTGCATTGTTTGAAGTTCACACCGCCTCACTACAGTTCGCAGAGTACTGCCTGCCCGCTTACCCGCAGCACAGAGCAGAGCACCACCCGCAGTACAGAACAGAGCACCGCCCACCCACAGAACAGAGCGTTGCATCGCCCACCCGCAGCGCACCGCCTGCCCGCAGCACAGAGAAGTGCACTGCCCACAGAACAGAGCTGCTCACAGCCCACAGCATTGCCCCTGCCTCCCGCAACTACTCTCCTCCACCCTCCCGGTAAGCTACATTTGCATTATAAGATGCAACCCTCATTTTTCTCCCAAATTTTTGGGAGGAAAAGTGTGTCTTATAATCTGAAAAATATGGTATATTTGTTCTAGAGGCAGACCACAATGTTATTAGATCCCACTGGAGGACATTGGGGTAACAGTCAGACAAGGAGCACTCTGTCACTAAAATGTAATGGGAATTGGTACTTTGAGAATGGGGTGGCTAGTTCATCCTCACAGATAGTCTTGAGTGAAGGATAAGAGGTCATTACTTTTTGCAGCCATAGCAAAGAATAAACTTTCAATTCATCGTTGTAGCCTTGTAATGAAATACCCTAGTCAAACCGATGTGTGGCATGTTATCAACCCCATATTTAGCACTAGCGGAAAAACTCAAACCAGCAATGTTTCTGCTATTACATTCATTAAACTGTTACGGTACAACTTTAATGTCGCATATGAAAATTAGACAAAAGAAAGAGTTTGCAATTAGTGATGAACAAGTGTGCTCACCACTGCTCAATACTTGATCGAGGGTGCTTAGGTACTCACGGTGTTCAGCAGAGTATCGCGGGTGCTCAGATGTGTCATCCGTGAAACAAGAACACAAAGAGCTAGTTCACTTTACTGAATGATGGGAGCTGGCACCCCAGCGAGAGCCATTAGCAGGGGGTAAAAAGAATGTTTTCAGATGTAGTGTGTCAAGAAAAAAAAAGGGAAAAATACGCCCTTCCTCTGCCCAGAAATGCTCTGTATATGGCTGGCTGTATGTGGGTGGAGAGCCGAACTGCCCAATCATTGACGTCCATACTCGTTACTCGAGGTGAGCCCTTTCAGAGCATCTGACCTGCTCGACTCAAGTAGCGAGCACCCATCTCTATTTGTAATATGTCTAATTTTGATGTGGAAGTAGACAGATTCATATCTACTGTGCAAAATAATGACTTTGTGCTTGCATTGAAATATTAAATATTAGTGTACTGGAAGTGTGATCTTACTGAAATCTTACCATTGGTTTTGGTGGGCTGTCTTTCTTCAGAAGTTAGTTCAATTTCTACAAAACAAACCATATAGACAATCAATAACAATAATTCTCAGCTCTTTTTAAGTATAATACCTCTATATTCTGGAATATACACTTTGAGGTTATTGCTGCCCAGTATACAGTACATGTTGGTCTTGCATTTCTTAACCTTGGTAGGTCTCCATGCGATAACGTAAAGAGACAATTTAAACAGATGGTATGAAAATAAATTGTGAGGAACACATGCTGTATGTTATAACTCATACAGTGCTCACTATAAATGAGTACACCCTCTTTGAAAATTAAGATGCTAATCTAAATTTTATTGAACAGAAGAACAATTTTCAAAATTTTGACAAGACTGAGTGTCATAGAACATTTTTTTAACCCATAATATTAAAGCAAGCTTTACAATATAACTTTAATTACAAAATCTTCAGTTTATTTATATTAGTTGCTGCAAAAAAATATATTCCACACATTAAAAACTACAACATCTAGCACTTTGTATGACCTCCATGATTTTTAATCCCTTTACCCCAGGGAGATTTTCCTTTTTTCATTTTTGTTTTTTCCTGCCTTCCTTCCGAGAGACATAACTTTATTTTTTGCATCTTGAGCTGACGTTTTTATTTTTACCATTTTTGTGCAAATGCTACATTTTGATCTCCTGTTATTGCATTTAAAAAAAAAATTGTGGGGACCAAAAAACATAATTTTGGCGCTTGGATTTTTTTTCTTGCCACACCCTTTACTGATCAGATTAATTGATTTTATATTTTGATATATTTATGAATGTGGCGGTACCAAATATGTGTATAGCTGTTTATTTTTTTAACTGTTTTATTTCCAATGGGGGAAAAAGGTGGGTGATTTGAACTTTTTATTTTTTTTTTATTTTTTCATATTTTTTTAAACTTTTTTACATTTTGTATTTATTTTACTAGTTCTCTAGGGGACTTTATGACTGCACAGCATCGCTGTGATCAGCAGAAATGCTACTTTCCTGTGAGTGCTCTGTTGGCTCTCAGAAGAAGTGAGTCATGGTAGCGTCAGCAATCATCAGCTGACCCCGATCTACCATGGCAGCACCGGAGCCACTGCCGGTGGCAGGGACATTTAAATTGTGCAGTCAGGATGTGAAAGCATGATCTAAGGGGTTAACAGGCATGGGTGGATCCACCCGTGCCTGTTGCCCACACATCAGCAGAGTTGTGCGGGGAATACCGCAGGCTCGCTGCCGGAGCTCGCAGTAATCATAGAGAGGCGACCAAGAACATACCATTACATCCTTGGTCATAAAGAGGTTAAGGACAACACCAAGTCTTCTAGGTATGGAATAAATAACCTCTTTTAGAGCTTGGATGTTAGATGTAGAGTGATGTGAACTTGTCTCTTCAGAATAACACATGTGTTTGATTTGTTTAAGATCAGAACACATACCTGGCCACTGAAACATTTTCACCCTCTTCTTCCTTGTAAATGCAACAGGTATGTGTTTTAGATCATTGTCACTTTGGAAAAGTGCATGTCCACCAAAGGAATGGAGTGAAGGTAGCATCTTGTCTTTCACTATAGAGCAGTAAGTCCATAAATTCATAACTGTAGGCACCATGTATATTTCTAATTTCATGGTGCCTCAATAAAATATGGTGGCAGTGTCCTTATGTGGGCTGCATCAGTGCTGCTGGTGTCGGGGAGCTACATCTCATTAATAGTATAATGAATTCACAGATGTACTGCTCTATATTGAAAGAGCAAATGCTACCATCACTCCATGCCATTGGTAGATGTGCACTTTTTCAACATGACAACACACATCTTTGCACTTCTGAAGACAAACAGGGTGAAAGTGATTCAGTGGCCAAGTGTCTCCTGATCTAAACCCAATTGATACACCAATGGCGAATTCTGAAGAGACAAGTTAAGCATCCCTCTCCATCCATCATCCAAACTCAAAAAGAGCACATTCTTGAAGAATGGAAAAAGATATATGTTGCAATGAAAGTATTATGCTACATGTAGTACTTATACAGTAGAGCAAGGCTTTCTGTATTCATTTTATTTGGTTATCAACCAAATACATCTTGTTTATATAATGTATTATAGGATAACAGACCATTAGAGTATTATCTATGGGTTCTTAAATTATCTTTATAAGCAGTTTTCACAAAAATACATTTTCATGATTTATATAGTAAAATCAAACTACAAATTAAAAAAAACAAAACAAAGAGTTAAATTGGTTGTACCATAAACAACAGTTATCACTTATCCACATGATTGATGATAAATGTATGACTTCTGGGTGTTCAGCGATAGAGATACTTATAAAGCTGAGAATAGGGACCAAAATTCCCTGTGTGAATGAAGCAACTAGTGATCATGTAAGTGATCTATCATTGGACAAATGAGTCAAGTCCACTGTGCCGTCTCGCTGGAGAAGACCATATCCGGTGTTCTGATTGGTTTTCACCAGCCAGTTAGATTCTGGAATGGATATGGCATCAGAGGAGGGGAGTGATTAAATCTTTAAATGACCATAGTGTTTGCGGCACCATTTGATATACTGTGCACACAGGATGCCTCTTCAGCGGCCGGTGCTTGTGAATGTGGTGTTTGATTAAATAAAGCTAAATTTGTCCAGCAACCTAGGAAAATGATATAAACTACATAGTAATTGGTGTTCAACCATGGTAATATGTGAGTGATGTCACGGGACAGATAATAATAGCAAGGTTCATTGGAAAGAGGGAGACTGAATGTGATAGTGAGTGGGATATGATTGTCGTGTTCTTACTGACCTCCAAGTCATGGCACATATAAATTCATTGTGAAAGGATAAAGAAATAGCATTCAGCATAGTTTAGACCTTTATTCTGTATCTATGTATGTACAATGGCAGCAGAGAGGTAGTATGGGCAAATATATGAAAATTAAAAAGGGATGGATTGAATATTATCGTGTCTTTAAAACAAAAATAACTGCTGCTATATTGGATAAAAGGATACAGGTATACAGGTTATATTATAATGTAGTATAATGTCATTGACCCTGGAAGTATGAGTATATAGCAGACGTCATCTAATACTTTATGTTACACTCCAATCCCTGATTTGCGCTCCACTCCACTTCAGGCTTTGCATGTAGCCTGTTGGGTTTCAATTTGATGAACTGTCTTGGTCTTCTGAAGGGCTTCTTTGACTTACATCTGGGTCCTGATATTGATGGATACTAACCTTGCTTGTGGGGCTCTGAGGAACTGAGCTGTAGTTGGCTTGATGTGATGCATCTTTGTTTCTGTTGAACTTCGGAGTCCTGTATCCGATCTGCCCTAGGTACTTGGACCTCCTGTCTCATGTCCACCTTTGGCGTTGTGCGGCTTCCAATGTTGTCCAACTTCTGTGTTACTCCTACTCTGCTACATACCTACCAGCGGTCTCCAGTGATCTTGTTACCTTCCTCAACTCAGTCTCTCTACTACCTGCCTACCAGTGATTTTCAGTCATCCTCTTCACTGTCTGCCTGCGATCTCCAGTCATCCTGCTATCTCTGCGCCAGCAGTCTCCAGTCATTCTGTTACCTGTTTACAGTTGCCTGTATTCCTGCTATGCTTCTGTGGTCTTCTGCTAATTTACCATCTGTCACAGGTTTTTGATTACACTGCTATCTGCCCACGTTGTTCATGTGATTCTTGTTTGTTGTGTTCTGTAACTCTGTTTGATGTCCATTATCTCTCTGTTAAACCATGGACTTTATTAAACTAATATTTTTGCATTTTTCATGTCCACGTTCGACATGGTCCACCTGGCTGTTACATCAGTACACGCACGTTCAACCAGACCAGTGGGCTCAGATGATCCAAAGCCACTACAAGAGACAGCCCCACGTAATACTTTGAGTATTTGAATTGGATATCAATAGATTCCTGTATAGGATTTAATTATTTATATAATTACATTTTTTTCCATAAGGCCTTTTCTATGTAAACATTTCATAATAGGGACATACAGATTGTTTATGGGAATTCAACTATAACAATTTTACACTAATTTCACCAATAATTGTCTTCTGATTCTGATGAGTCTTCTATAGTAGAGAAAGCGCAACGCGCGGAGACCAGAGATTAGTATTTGAGAATCACAAATTATATAGAAGTACATATGACTTACACCAGTACAATTGAGAGAGTCTAAGGGTATTTTGGGTTTATGTTTCATTTATTTAATGACGGTCATTTGCTAAGTGACATTGTAGTATTACTGATACTCATCAGACTACAATGTACTATACGTAGCATGTCAAAATATTGTTTAGCTTATTTAAAATAGTTAATAAAGGTTAAGCTTTATGGTTAGTCCCTTTTTCAGTGAGCCACCACCCCTACAGGCAGTGAATGGAGTAATAGTCTGACATGCTCACTACAGCTCCATTCAGACAGGAAAGTTTAGGTTCTTGTGCTTCTGGTCAGTACGGTCCCAACAAACAGGACCCCGCTTGTAGAGAGGTGATAAATGTTGTTTGTGGGATAACCCTTTTAAATTATACCACTTTAAATCAATAAATAATTCGTACCTTCCTTCAGCAGTTCAATTTCTGAATGGAGAGATCCTTGAGACATATATGGAAGCCATCTGTAAAATGCGTAAAATAATAAAGTAGGATAGATTTTACATTTAGTGTAAAACACACAAATTGAAGATACAAAAGACAAATCATACTTATGACCACCAACTGTTAGTTTTCTGTCCACACTGGGATGGAAAATCACTCTGGTTGTCAGAATAAGATTTTTATTTTTAGATTTTATATGCTTTTATAAGAGAAATCAAATCTCTAAGGCCTCATGTACAGGCTATATGTTGGTACTCTAGCTTCTTATAGGAACCTGCTCCATACTATGGCATCCCATAGAGCAGGGGTCCTCAACCTGAGGCTCGGGAGCCACATGTGACTCATGGGCCTTTGATGTGTGGTTCGTTGCTGTCTGCCAGCTTGGTGCAATAGCAGAAGATCTAGCAAAGAACAATGAAGAGTCGGTTTCCAGATTGTAAGTTTTGTGATTACGGAAGAGCATGTCTTTATGCCAGTATACTGGCTGGGTGGATGGAGATAAATATGGTAAGCTGAAAATAGAATGATAATGTAAGATAGAGGAATGTTAAAGCTGGATGCAATGGTTTGGTAAAGGAGCTTCATGTGAAAATTCCGAACGGGGGTAAAATGTGTACCCCTTGGATATAAGCATACTGCCTATAAGGGAGGGGGGCACAAGATGCTTTCTAAAGAAAGCTGTAGCTATCATTATACTGGTAATTGAGGTTTTGGGCGACATTACTACTGTGGGGGAGAGATGGTGTGCTGGTTGTGGCTCACAACAATTTCCCAGAACTGAATGCAGCTCTCAAGGCAAAAAATAGAATGGTCTCACATACACAAAACCTCTCAATTTTTTTTTATATACAAATGTATTACAAAAGAGGCAAAAATACAAAACACTTTCACAATTACATGGAAATTGACCTAGTAGTAAACACACCAGACAACACAATAGAAAAATGTGTGTCCCCCTTCTTAATAATTAAGGATATTATATTTCCCTCCTACAAAGATCCAATCATTCAGGGTTTATATAACATCACTAGTTATTAATTATAGGTGCTTGTAGGAAGCTGATACGGGGGACCTCGAAGATTCACAATATAGGTTAAGCAATGGAGATTAACCCCTAGTCTGTCCGATAGTCAAAAGTCCTAAAGTCAAGGTACCCTATAGGCATCAATGCTTTATCCCCAATATTAATACAGGTTAGAATCCGGATATGTTTATTTGCACCATACAAAATAGAGGTTGCTTTATTGACAACCTATGTACCTCCAATCGACCCGGCGCATTTCTCTCCCCAGCGGGAGGTTCTTCAGGGGTCGTTTACAAACAAAATAAATCAATATAATATGGTGTCGAGATGTTAGTACATATAGTATCCTCTAGCTATGTAATCTGTCCAAGAGTGGCAAACAAGGTATAATTCCATCAATTACATATAAAGTGACAGATTCACAATCTTCCAGTTATCCTTATATTGTTTGCTACCTCACATAGAAGTGGGGGGAGAAACGTGTCGGGTCGATTGGAGGTACGTAGGTTGTCACTAAAGCAACCTCTATTTTGTATGATGAAAATAAACCTATGTGGATTATACCCCGTAGTAATATTGGGGATAAAGTATTATGATGTCCATAGGGCACCTTGACCTTAGGACTCTTGACTATCGGACAGACTAGGGGTTAATCTCCATTGCTTGACCTAAATTGTGAATCTTAGAGGTCCCCCGTATCAGGTTCCTACAAGCACCTATTAATAACTAGTGATGTTATATAAACCCTGAATGATTGGATCTTTGTAGGAGGGAAATATAATATCCTTAATTATTAAGAAGGGGGACACACATTTTTCTATTGTGTTGTCTGGTGTGTTTACTAGTAGGTAAATTTCCATGTAGTTGTGAAAGTGTTTTGTATTTTTGTCACTTTTGTAATAAATTTGTATATAAAAAAATTCTGAGGTTTTGTGTATGTGAGACAGTTTTATGGTTCTCTTAGTAATTATTTAAATGTGAGAGTGTTTAAAAAAAGGACAGGTTATTACTGCCATAGAGCATGCCACAATGCATCTATATCTTTTTCTTCTTCTTTCTCATTCTCATCCACTCCCAATTGTCTACGATTCTTGGATTACATGTTTTTCTGCTGATCTAGTATAGTTGATTGTCATACGCTGACCAGATTTGGCTGAACAAATTCTACGTAACTACTCTCTTCCAGAGGCCATTTTTGGAGTCACAATCTGGAAGTTCCTTTGCAGCAAAGTCTAAAGCACCTTGAGGGGACCCAAGGTGCTCTTTTTTTGCACACCTACATGAAATATAAATTGATGTTTTACAGACTTTGGAGTTGAGACGCCCTTTCTATCTTCGTTGTGCATTTCCTAAAAAAGGGGTTCTTCATAGACTTCATGCTTTGCAGCAGCCGGTGTCACAGTGGTAAGCTTATTGCTTGCTGGTCTTCACTTAAACGGGCTTTACACGCTGCGACATCGCTAATGCGGAGTCGTTGGGGTCACGGAATTTGTGACGCACATCCGGCTGCATTAGCGATGTTGCTGCGTGTGACACCGATAAGCGATTTTGCATCGTTGCAAAAACGTGCAAAATCGCTAATCGGCGACATGGGGGTCCAGTCTTAAAAATCGTTACTGCAGCAGTAACGAAGTTGTTCCTCGTTCCTGCGGCAGCACACATCGCTGCGTGTGACGCCGCAGGAACGAGGAAGCTCCCCTTACCTGCCTCCCGGGCGCTATGCGGAAGGAAGGAGGTGGGCGGGATGTTACGTCGCGCTCATCTCCGCCCCTCCGCTGCTATTGGGCGGCGGTTCAGTGACACTTCAGTCACGTCGCTGTGACGCCGCACGGACCGCCCCCTTAGAAAGGAGGCAGTTCGCCTGTCACAGCGACGTCGCCGGACAGGTAAGTATGTGTGACGGCTGTTGTGCGACACGGGCAGCGATTTGCCCGTGTCGCGCAACAGATGGGGGCGGGTACCCACACTAGCGATATCGGGACCGATATCGCAGTGTGTAAAGTAGCCTTTAGTGTAGAAGATGCCCTTTCACATGGCTCTGGCTTTCACAACTACTCCTGTACCATCCTGCCCACCAGAAAACATCCGTATCCTGGTATATTTTTCTAGTATTGAGCTTGAGATTGGAGCCATATATTGTACCTGCTATGTTTAAAAAGCCTCACTGATGTCAAGAAGTACATTACGGAAGGAATTAGACTTGAAAGCAACTATATTTCTTACAATGATTGAGTATCATCTCTGATTTATGTTATTAATTTTGATGTTATTATGATGATGATTATTATTATTACTATTATTATTATTTTTATTATTATTATTTTTAAATATACAGAAGCTAAGAAAGTTTTATAGCAATGAAAATAGTAATCGTTATTAAAGGTACTTAGTCTTACTTTGGGAAAATTGACTATGTATATCTGGTTCAACTTACGGAAACCAGAAACTTAGTCATTTTTCCCATTGAACAGATCAATGAACTTATTTAATAGTAAATAGTCAATTAATTATGTAGAAAGATGTCTAATAAATCTATCAGCAGAGCTGGCATCACATCTCTCAGGACTTAGACCTGGAGCTGCTTAGTATTATGTATTACATTGTCGGTCTCAGTAGGGTTATTTCTCATTTTACTCTGAACTTAAAAAATAAATGTGCTGAAAGAATAAATGCCCATGTGACAGGCAGTAAGATCTTAAGGAAATGAAAGAGCAAATATTACCGAAAACCCATATTGTGACACACAGGCTCTGGAATATTGGTGGACTCAGATTCCATAAAACTGACATCAAACATATAAGTATCCTTGAGGGAACACAGATATACAGCATTTAAAAATGCACGGAGTAGAATTGTGATGGTATGAATAATGTTACCTTTCACAATTGAAGATATATTCTGCGAGTTCGTCCTGCTCCCTGATGATTACTTTCTCACAATACCAGTACTGTGACTTGTGATTGGCCTCGCAGCCTAGGAGCACTCTCTGGAGCGTCCCAAGCGACACAGCTTCAATTTCAAACACATCAACCTAAGGAGCAAGAGCAAAGGCAAATGTGAGGAGCCGCTGCATAATACATCCACTGCTCATTTTCTTGTACTACTATTGCAGCTGTATTATACTGCTGTGTCGTTCTATGAGAAAATTGATTTTTCTACATGTCTGTTTGTGAAAAAGAAACATCAACCTCAGATTTTTTTCTTTTATGTTACTGCACTAAATCATTAGACCTGCTTGGCAAAATCTAAGGAATATAGCTTGGTAAGTTCTTTTTTAACTTTTACCTGTCTGGATTGGACAACTTTAACACTGGATCCAAAACATTGGATCACTGCTAAACTACCAGTGATAGACCCCATAGGCCCCCTTCACACGTCAGTGATTCTGGTACGTATGTTGCAGTTTTTATATGTACCGGAATCACAGCTATATGCAGACCCATTAAAATCATTGGGTCTGCACACTCATCAGTATTTTTCACTGACGTGTTTCCGTGTGGCATATATGTGTGTCTGTATACTCCGGACGGAGGCAAGTCCATTTTTTTTCTGGCATCACTGATGTCCCATGGACCACACAGTGGTATGGTCCATGAAACACGTACCAAAAAATCACGTACTTTTAAAATAAAAAAGCTTTTTACACTCACCCGTCTCCAGCGACACTGTCTTCAGTCTCTGCTGCTTCCAGGCCAGCTCATTATGCACTGCACAGCCAACCCGAAAGTAGCCACAGATGGGAGACAGCAGTGGCAGGAGACAGCATCACGGAAAGCAGTTGAATCCATTCTGTCCTGGCCACCTAGGAGGAAGGAGCTGCTAGGGTTCTGAAATGAGCCCATCTGTCTGCTGCCTGGGAATCTGGCTTCAGCGGTGGAGTTTGTGTTAGTATCCTTTTTCCCCCTGTCTTCCTACCCTTCGTATTGTATTAGTGCAGTGATAGGACTAGTGTTCCTTGCCAGCCAGCTCACTAGCCAAGGTTAATTGCAGGGCTTGCTAGGGTTCAAAGTATCCTGCTCGGTGACAGGTTGAAAGAACCTGTATAAAGCTGGCTAGGGAGTGCCTAAACAAAGTTTTTTGCATCACTGAATTTTGAAGGCTATAGGGTTTTTTTTTTTATTTTTCTGCTGGCAGAGTTATGTTTTCTGCAGGACGAATTGGAGTTTTTATTAGTGCCATTTTGGGCCACAAAATATTTTTTGATCACTTTCTATTCTGCTTATTGTGAGGCAGAATCAGGAAGAAACAAAAATTCAGGAATTGATTTTTTGTATGCTGTTCACCATGTCCTAAAAGTGATAAGACAGCTTTATTCTTCGTGATAGAGATAGCCTATTTATATATTTATTTTATATATAGTTTACTGCTTTTACACAATAAAAACAATTTTATAGAAAAAATAACTTTTGCATTGCTGCATTGTTAGATCTATAGCTTTTATTTTTTTCGATGACAAAGCTTGTGGCTTATTTTCTTATGGTACACAATGACGTTTTCAGCTGTACCATTTTTATTCACATCTGACTTTTTGATTGCATTTTATTTTACTTTTTTGTCAGCTGTATAATGAAAAAATATTCTAAGTCTTTTTTCATATTTTTTTATGGTGTCAACTAAAGGGTTTATGTCCAAAGACATACTGATAGGGACCTTAGATTGTTCCCCAATGGGGACAGTGTTGCTGATTTATGTAAAGCGCTATGGAATTAATAGCACTATATAAGTCAATAATTATTATTATTATTATTATTATTATTATTATTTATAACTAGTGTCAGTCTTAAAGTTCAGGTGTTTTGTCTATACCAAATGTATGTACTTTTGTGGTTTAGTTTTGCTTTTACATAAATATATGTATTTATTGGTATTATATTTTTTTCATGCTATATTTTCTTTTAAATATTATTTTAATTTTTAACTTTTTTACGTTGTCCCTTTATTAGACATTAACTTTTAATAGACTGATCACTGGTATAATGCATTGCCACGCACATGCTTTGCAATACATAATACCTGTCAGACACTGAGAGATTGCCTCTTAGATCATGCTCCTGGCATGGTCTAACAGGCCACCATAGCCAAGTAACCCAGTGGCCGTCATTTGAACTCAGGTTGCCATGGCAACAATTGGGCCCCTGTGATCACCCCGTGATCAGGTGCGAGAGGAAGCATGCTCACTTTCCCAGCCTCGTAAATACTGTGATCCCTTTTAGGAGGTTAAACAGCCAGGATCAGTGCGGACACCACTCCTGGCTATGAACCAATTCTCAGCTGTCATGTAAGCCAAGCTCTGGATGGCGATTGCCAGGGCACAGCTCCTGTGCCTTCATGATCGCCAGGAGGTGTACAGGAGAAAGGGATTTTTGCTGCGCTCACACTACACTGCTTGACTATATTAGATTTATGTCTTTTTATTCTATTGTAGGCACAGCACAGGTCAACACGTTTCATTGACACATTGACCTGTGCCTACAATAGATTAAAAAGACATAAATCCAATATTATCGAGCAGTGTGGTGTGAGCGCGGCAAAAATTCCTTTCTCCTGTACACCTCCATGTTTTAACCTCGGGGAGCTGCAGCTGACCACTTCGAATCAGCCAAAATAGGGGTTGTGACTGCTATAGGACAGTGAATTTGACGTCTATGCTTAAGTGTTTTACCGGTTAAGACCCTATTGCGCTTTTTTCTTCTGTAGTGTTTTTACTTCATGATCGCCAGGACATACCAGTATGTCCATTTGCAGGGACGCACCACAATATAGCCAGTACATCCAATGTTGGGAATGGGTAAAACTTTTGCAACGTTTAGTGTCTAAGCCTTTATACATCACAGTAGTAAGCAGACTTCAAAATGGCTAAACAGTAAAAAAAAACTGAGATTGTCCTAATTGCAAAATATATAACTCTTATCCGTACTACTATCCTATTCTGAATACTTTTCTTTTATCTGAAGACATTCAACATGCCTAACTTCACATAAGTGGGTACATTTACAATTACTAGACAGAACCCCTTAATCAACCTATTTGCTATTTAGTAGAGTGCCTTGAAAAAGTGTTCATACCCAGTGAACTTTTCAACATTTTTTCACTTTATACCCACAAACTTAAATGTATTTTATTGGAATTTTATGTGCTATACCAACACTAAGTAGCAATTGTTTTGAAGTGTAAAGGAAATTATACAAAGGTTCCTAAATATTTTAAAAATAGAAATCTGAAAATTATGATATGCATTTGTATTCAGCCTCCTGTAGTCTGATACATCTATATAAAATCCTGAGTGATCGATTGCCTTTAGAAAATACCTAATTAGTAAATTGAGTCCACCTGTGTGTAATTTATTTTCACAATAACTAGAGTTTTTCTGTGAAGGCCAGAGGTTTATTTGAGAACATTAAGGATCAAACAGCATCATGAAAATCAAAGTACACACCAGACAGATCAAGGATAAAGTTGTGGAAAAGAGTAAAGCAGGGTTAGGTTCTAAAAAAAATCCCAACACTAAACATCTCATGGAGCACTATTCAATCCATCATCTAAACTTAGAAAGACTTTGGCACAACTGCAAACCTTCCAAGACATCACCATCCCTTTAAACCGACATTCTTTAGCAAGGATAGCACTAATTAGAAAAACAGTCAAGAGGCCCATGGTCAATCTGGAGGAGCTGCAGAGATCCACAGCTCAGGTGGAAGAATCTGTCCACAGGACAATGATTAGTCGAATATTCCACAAACCTGGCCTTTATGGAAGAGTGGCAAGGAAAAAAACAATGTTTGAAAGCAAACCATCAGAAGTCCCACTTGGAACTGCATTTGGATTGCACTCATATATGAATCTTAAGTGTTTTTACACTGATGTCAATACATATAGTTGCATATATTACTACACAAATATACCATAGAACACTTAATTTATAAAGTATAATAATAAAATGCTAGTGCTACATCAGCAGAAAATACAGTAGAAGAGGAAATCGGGCATATGCCGCGCTAATACTCCAATGTGATGTTAATATAATATTCCTTTATTATTGTATAGGTCGACGCGTTTCAGAGACATCCATCTCCATCAGGACACAGAAAGGAACATCATATACCCGATTTCCTTACCATCATTACACGCGCTTCATAGGGGTTGTGACTCTCACAACCTAATAAGGTGAGTGTATTTTAACCCTTGCTGGATTAGATTTCTCTACCTGGTAAGACCCTATTGCCCTTCCTTTCTCCACAGTTTTTTTTTACTTGGACATCAGCAGAAAAGAAATTACATCAAATGTGTGTCATGTCTAAGAACTAGATTTAAATTGCAGCTATATATGCATCTCTACTATTTTACACTCATTTGACAACGCACATGAATATATGTCATCATTCAAGTATAGCATAGCTTTAGACATCTGGATAAAAAATATAGTATGCATACATCATCAAAACCAATTATTACCCATGTCAGATCTAAGTGGCACCCTGACCACAACGTCATTGTGCATTTTGCGTATATAGCTTCCTCAGGGGGGCGTTTGTGCCCACGGCAAAGTGCCTTGTTGGTGTCTCATTGACACCCTGTACCCATGGCTTATGCTCTCATTCTCCCACTGTCTACTCCACTTTTTTTTTGTAAGATAAAAATATACTGTAAAATCATATGAGCAAATGAATGGGGGCTATTTTCTGGATGTCATGGTATTATTTAGATACTGTAATATCACGGGCTGAGTCTGGTACCATCTATCCTCTATATCACAATTAACTAAGACTGAAATTGAATGATTTCTAGCAATATGAAGAACTTGTTCACTTGTTCCCTATCAGAAAGGTGCATACAGATGATTGGATTCAGTCCAGTTCGTAGAATTGAGGCTTTAGTAACTGATAACTTGTAGTAAGTATTCTCATGGTAGCACAAGTCATACCTTAACCCTTAAAAATAAATAAAGACAAGAGAATCAATCTGGTAAAAAATGGCCGTGATGGTTTTATTAAGAGTTTCATAAATTAACAAACCAAATAGTAAATTTTAGATATAAATACTCAACTCATATACTCCGTTAAACCAATTATAACTATTCTACAAAATCCATTTCCAGCAAATTAAGCCAATCCACCCAGCAAGCTGGGTGATTTTCCCCTCTAATAATACATCACGACAAAAATGACCCTTTTTCTTCATCCCATGGGAGGGAGGGTGGGCGCTTCTTTCTTCAGTCACCTGGAACTGCACAGCTGACCACGAACACCTGCTTAAATACACAACTGTTCCCGCACTTTTTTTCCTTCAGCCAATCAAATTTTCATAAGACGAGCGCGCAACAGCTGGATGAAACTGGATAAATCCAGCTGTCCGCGTTACCAGCTGTTTAGTCACCACATTTTAAAAACATTAACCCTTAGCATCCTAACTTGCTAGAATTGAAACCCAGGCTGACTGTGCGACCATGTAAACCCAATTTTTTGTTTGTGTGAACTTGTGGTCTAATTGATCATTTCCATAGTATTCACTGCAGCCTGAGTAGAAGTGAACCTGTACTTTACACAGACAACCACTTTCATATTGGAGCTGCCATGGAAATCAGCTTAATCCCTTAGGCCACATGCACACGTTGAGTAATGGGGAGGTTTTTACCTCAATATTTGTAAGTAAAAACCAGAAGTGGGCAAAAAATAGATAAGTGGTGGTTTTCTATACTTTATCCTCTGATTATTCCACTCCTGGTTTTGACTGATAAATACCAAGGTAAAAAAAAACTCACCAAGTACTCATCGTGTGCACGTGGCCTTATACACCTTTTCAACAACTGAGCCAGGAAAATATTTCTCTGCCATTGAAGGCCATTTAATATCAACTCAACAAAGCAACTCTTGGTTCTGACTCACAAAAGGGACCCTGAGTGGGGAACTGCTATCATGGTGTATATTGACAAGGGTAGTCCAGTGACTACAATATCTTTAAACTGTATTCTATGTAACATGTTAATAAAACCACTATCTCTGATATATATAGTAGGAATTTGGAATACAAATAGTTAAACAATAAATTCTTTCGAACGAAACGCACAAGAATAGATTGGTGTTTTACCTGCCCTTGTTGGAAAGGACTTGACAATTCTGATCTAAGTAAAATTCTTTTTCCTGAATCTCCATGTTCTCCATACACGCAGATATAAACTGGAGCCTCGGTTCCTGCTTGTTCTAAATGTCCTGTGTAGACATTGATCTTGTATTTCACAACTGAAAAACAGACAAGCATATAGCATCAGTAGACAATCCAGAGACAAGTACTTGATATGCTGCCATATACACATTTAGCCGCTCTCATTGAGGACTGAAATTACAGGAAGGAGAAGACAGACTTAAGAAATTATTGGAACAGAGATCTAGATTTCAGTCTTATACAATTTATTCATAGTTTGCTGCTAAGTATAAATACACTAGAAAAGAAACATATCTGTGATACAAGTTGGCACAGAAATTAGTTATATAATCTAACATTAGCCTTCAAAAAGACTCTGAAAGAATGGGCACCAATGATGTTACGACTTGTGACCTCGTAAGTCCCATGTGATTTTTTTCCCCCCACAAACTCCAACATATCACTTGTGACTTGATACCCACATGAAATCTGTCTATGATTTGGGAGGATTTTTTGCAGCCACATGGCGGCTCTAAAATAGTTATAACACAGGACGTTACAGAAAAGCTGAAGAATTGCTTTTGGTCATGGGTGTGTTTGAGAATTGATGTTGTGTGACATGAGTTAGGAGTTTCTCCCTAGCCTAAGAAGTCAGGAAAATACACATGCCAATCCAAAAAAAGAAAAACATAAAATAACGAGAGAATCCATATCAACTATACAAAAACTTAAAGTGAACCTGTCGGGTGCAATATGCAGCCAGTACCACGAGCAGTTCTGGGTGAATATTACTAATCTTTGCCTTGTATCTAGTAGCATACATAAAGAGATCTTTATAAAAAGTATTTCTAAAGATTTTTATGATATGCTAATGGGCGAGGGGACTAGTCGCAAGGGCGTTAGTTCCTGCACTCATTCCGCCCTCTTAGTATGTGAGCACGCCCACAGGGGCATGCTAACATCCTCTTCAATGCAGCATCATAAGCGTTGAGGCTTGTACCTGTGTCCGCTATCACCACTGATCAGAAGTCCCAGCACTTTCGGTCATGCGCACTAGACCTCTCTGAAGGTGGGGCACATATGTGGCACCCCTGAATATATCAGGGTGCCACAGGGTACTGCAATCCTTACCCAGGGTCCAATGCCTACCTCCATGGTTCTAGGTTCCTAATAACCGGTGTCACACCATCAGCACTACAAATCCCAATCACACCTCACATCAAACCTGTCAGACACACCAGTGGGTTGGTTAAGCTGGGAAATTGCCACCCACCTAGGGGTCAGGCAGACTGGTGGGAGGGAGGAAGTGGAGAGCAGAGCTTAGAGTCAGTTCTGTAGTTGCCCTCAGAGAGTGAGGAGCTGGGGAGTTGTAGCTCCCAGGGAGGCAACAGATTGGGTCGCAGACGGTGGTCTGGGACCACTAGAGTCGGGGACCGGTGGCAGTGACATTGGAAAGGGTGCGACGGGCATAACCTAGGAGGATTGTCGGCATCAGAACCCCAAAAGAACCGACTGGTACCAAACATGGCGGGGTCCAGGACCCTAGGTCAGGAGCAGGTTCATCCGTCCTGATAATTAACCTGGGAGGGAGACTATCTTCACGAACATCCCTAGGAGCTCAGAGATTGAAGGCATCAGCACAGCGTAGGGGATAGGGTTTCCCAGAAAAGCAACCCAACTGAGTACGAAAGTGACCCCTTCGCTCCCCACGGCACCCCCAAACACCATCACCGAGTCCCGGGGCATTCCCCCTACCCATGGAGGGTTCTAACACCTGGCTGCCCCATTCCATCACCTCGGGTACTCCCAACTGCAGCGGTGGTACTCCAAATTACCACATACCACAGGTGGCGTCATGAACTTTAACACAATTCCCTGTAAATATCCCCCTTCATTTGAGTGGCCGCACGACCCATGGGTCCGGAGACCCCTCAAGCCACCGCGGATCCGGATCTTAGCAGCCCGGCTGCTGGCACGGGGGCGGCACACTGGCACAGTAGAACAGTGTGGATTTTCCACAACCAAATACACAGTGAAAAATAAGAGAACTTAACCTTATGGTTTGCCCCAAAAACATTGCTTTCAAACTTCTCTCTGTGGACAAGGGCAGTTGGAGTCCATAAGGTTATTAGAACAAACATCTGGTAAACATATGGGCAGGACAGGGCGTGCACATTAGTGCATTATTTGTGCTCTCATTATTTATGATTTTGTTATAGACTTGGAAAATTAAAAAGTCCAGTCCCACAAGCTTAGTACTCAATGGGCAGCACCACAGCCGCCAGATTCAATATGAGAAAATACAATTGCTCTGAGCCCAGCTGATTTGTAATACACTCAGTCATTTCTTTCCTAAAACGGATATTAAGAGAAGAAGCTCAAATTAAATGAAAAAGGGAAAGTCAGTTCTAAAACGTAACTTGCAAGGTAATAATCAGATAAAGCAGGATTCATTTTATGAATTTTAATGGAGTTTTGTAAATTTTTTAAGACTACTGGATAAAGGCAAAATGTAGCTAATAGGAAATTGAACAGTATATAAGAAAAGTGTAAAAATAAGTAAATGAAGAAATACGAATTACATGTTAAACCGTATTAAAAGAGTTTTATGGGAATCAACAAAAGCTTTTTTGTTTTTTTCTTTACAAAGTGCATAAAGTTTATAATACAGGCAGTATTGTTTGGAGGATAATGTTGTGTGGAGGTATGGTGTATGGATATGTTTTCTCATCCACATATATACAATAATGATACGTTAGTAAGTACTATTTACATAGTCAATAGACATATTAAAATTCTGTGTGCATAAACAAACCCACTAGTGGAATACACCACAAATTCCAAAAAATATGGTACTTTGTCTAAGATTTAAAGAAACAAGAATGCAGTGCTTTGAAAATCTTATACACAAGAGAACATAGAATGCAGATGAAAAGTTGAAAGTTAGACATTTGTCTATTTCATTTGAGAAAAAAATAACTCATCTAGATATCGATGGCGGCAGCACATCTCAAAAAAGTTGGGACAGGGATAACAAAAGGGGGTAAAAGAAGAGGTACTAGTGAAAACCAGCTGGAGGGTCAATTTTAAACTGTCACATTACTATATGAAAAGAGCATGTTAGGCCCCTTTCACACTGTGTTTTGCCTTACGTTTAGTGGTCCCATCGGGCATCCGTCCGAACCGCCCCTTCCCCACCCCGCAAAGCGTGTTTCGGACGCATGCGCCGACAGGGCCATTGACTGTAATGAAGCAGAGTACGTTAGTGTGTACTCTGTTTTGTATTATTTTTTGGCAAATACGTTTTCTGCAGGCGGACACCTGAACGTAGTCGACTACGTTTTGGTGTACGCCTGCAGAAAACATATGTGCCCGAAAATAGTACAAAACAGAGCACACGCTAATGTAGTCTGCTCCATTACAGTCAATGGCCCTGTCGGCGCATGCGTCCAAAACAAACGGGGTGGGAGAGGGGCAGTTTTGACGGATGCCCCGACGGGACCACTAAACGTAATACAAAACGCAGTGTGAAAGCAGCCTTAAAGAGGCAGAGTATTTATGAAGCCAATCTGTGAATGGCTGTGTCTAAAAATTGGGAAATAAGTTCAGAATTGTTAACTCAACATAAAATTGCAAATTTGAACATCCGACTATCTACAGTAAATAATATCATAGAATCTTAGAATCATAGAATGTTAGAGTTGGAAGGGACCTCAAGGGTAATAGTGTCCAACCCCTGCTCAATGCAGGATTCATTAAACCATCTCAGACAGATGTCATCCAGCCTCTGTTTGAAAACTTCCATTGAAGGGGAACTCACCACCTCTCGTGGCACTTTCAACTTCTGATCTGTTTTCTATGTTCTGTTATGAATAAAATATGTCTACAAGAGATTTCTGAATCATTGCATTCTTGTTTTCTTTACATTTTGCACAGTATCCAAACTTTTGTTTTCAAAATTTGGGTTGTACATAGTTTAGCTCAAGACACAGCCTGCATTATGGTGCCAGTCCTTCTGTATTTCTCCATAGGGCTAGAGAGAAAAAAGAAGTCCTATATAAGTACTGGTTGCCTTTATGGTAATGAAACAAGTCCATGACCATACAAAGCTGTTAAGAAGAACACATGTCTATATTTAACAGTTTCGAGACTTCAGACACCAAGACCACTGTGGAAGTGATAATGCTCACAATGTTTTGCACCACCATAAAATATATACATATATATATATATATATATATATATATATATATATATATATATATATATAAATTTAGTGATTTCTCAGTAATATTTATTGGTAAGATATTGATATGATATCTAATAAGGACACCATTATAACATCCACAATTGTTGTAAACCAGGTTATATACAGTAGACTCTTCAAAAACAGATCAGTTTATTTATGGAGTTACGAGTGTATGGAATAAGTATAAGTAAATTCTCTAATAAAAAATCTAAGAATACATAGGCTCTGTGTATGAAAAGTAGTGCGGACTGGATCTAGAGGTACTGTCTATTAAAGCCCTGCTCTTATTTTTTAAAAACAAATCTTGAAATTAGAAAGTTGGCTACTTTGTGTGAGACCTTCTTGTCTACAGTTGTTTTTAGATATGATCATTTCAATTTCAGATGTTTTACCCAGAATCATCAATCCAACTTTTTTTTTTGTTTTGATTTGTTTTTTTCAGTCCCTCTTCAGTATTTTTGAGAACACCAATTATTTTGGTGCAATTTTGACACAAACGGGCCCCAAAATTTGCAAAAATAGTTCAAGACAGGAAGAAGGCTCATTTGATTTATTTTGTGCCAAATTCATTATTCACGTGCACCATTTTGATAAATTTGGAGCCAACAACGGCAACTAATACTACAATACACTTAAATTGCAAAGGATCAGTCAGACTGACCCAGAAAAGCAGCCCTCTCCTTGCATGGTTTGTTTGTTATATTTTGGGGAAAATGTTTGAGCGCTATTGCATTTTTTTATGAATATAAACCCATATATCTCCATGCTAGATCTTCTATAAGTCTATTATGAAAAGGAATCAACAAGCATTTTGACTTTTGTGTTTTTCTGAGTAATGCTGAACACTGAAATAAAGGGAAATTCATATAACAAATATAGCAGAAGGGAGGAAAAATGTGGCAGCACATATAATGTTAGTATGCTATTAATGTAAAGACAGAGAACATTTAAATGCAGTTCATTAAAGAAAAATTATCAATTGGAGTAAGCGGAAATTTTTTATAAGACTCATAAACAATTTTTGAGTATTTAATAAGCAAATTAAAAATAAAAGTAAAGCACAGTGTTTATTGCAGCGGAGCTGTTATGGTTGAGTGAACAACATAAGATAAAGCATGTGTAGAATATAAAGTCATATCAGTTATTATCTCCTGATGTTCTGCACTGAGATTGTAAGAGGAAAAACATGACAACTCTGTTTAAAGTCATGCATTTGTTTTTATGTATTAAGCCGGTGTCCCACTTACGATTGCCTTGCGTGTATCTCGCGCGAGTTTCGCGTTGCATCACTCGTTACAGACTCACACTCTCCTCACAAGAACGGGTTGGCTGCATGCATCTCTATGCAACCGACCCACTCCTGTGAGGAGAGTGTGAGTCCGTGACGGGTGATGCACCGCGAAACTCTCGCGAGATACACACAAGGCAATCGCAAGTGTGACACCGGCCTTAGTGTTACTAAAACGTACCTGTACTGGCTCAAGCAATGGGTCTTGGTTCCTTTTTCTACAGACCGTTAACTTTGTACAAGCCTGCATTGGTGTACTGTGGTAAAATGGTGTCTTCTTCTGACATCGTCACTTAAAGCCTTTTAAGGCTGGCTCAGACAATTCTGTGCTGTCTGAGTATTCAGTAAGCATTGCATTCAATTATCACATGTACCTCAGCAGGTTGCTTCACCTGCTTCACTCACTTGGATAATAATCACTTTGTGAGCTTCTTTATCACATATCTGTATTGACTTCCTAGCTCAGACCTACATTTAACTATTCATCTGCTGTAAGCATAACAAACACTTCTCTGCTAATACTGTTGCTGTTCACAATTACAACTCTGCCACAACAGTGTGTAAGTTTCTCTGCAAGCGAGTATCCAGTTTGCCTGTTAAAGCACTACTCTAGCAAGTTTTTTTTAGTACTAGAGTAGCACTTTAAATCTAAGCTCCCTGCATTCTGTGATATACTCACTATCAAGTGACTTTACATTTTCCCTACCCAGCTACGGTCAGGGCCTCAGAACAAAATGTATTCCTATTATTAAGTGGGACTCCTAGACAAGTAAAGCCTATGCACTATGTGCAAGGTCTTACAAAAATTAAAAGGCGGGACTGCTATACACCCAGGAAGACATGTAAAGGAGGTCCTCAGAATTAATTTTTTTCCCATTATTAAGGTGTGGGACTAGACTAGTAAAGCTTATGCATTATGTGCAAGGGCTGCCAAAAATTAGAAGAAGGGACTACAATACACCATAGAAGACACATTGGGAAGGGCCTCAAAATACAATTTTTTTCCATTATTAAGGAGTGGGATTCCTAAACTAGTAAATCCTATGCACTATGTGCAAAGGCTGCCAAAAAGTAGGAGGGACTGCAATACATCCTGGAAGGCACATAAAGGAGAGCTTGAAAATACAGAGATGTATTGACTTGCACCTCCGGTGTCCTCCATGAAACACTGCAAGTCCAGCAAGTCACAAGTCCCTGGAGGCCAACCAGAGCGGAAGCCATAGAAGATGAAGGACGGGGAGCAGTGAACTTATATTTAAAGCAATATTCCAGTGGTGCAATAAAAAAAAATGCTGGAATGGTACTTTAATCAAAGCTGTCTTGTGTCTATTGATTGCATACATTTCTGCAATTGACCATCATTCGGCTGATATCATACAACTCTACCAATAACCATTTATTTGCACCACATATTGACTATACGTCTTTTACTCCTGAGTGCATCCCCAGCCCTAGATCTGTGTCTTCTGGTGTTTCCTGCTTCACTTGTCTGCCTGCCATCCTGCATACATTGTTGTACTGGCCCCCATTGATCCACATGCCATATGTCAAGTTCTGCTTTGCTGTGCTATCGTCTTGGCCTGTGTTAGTCACTCTGACATTACTTAGAGAGCCCATTTCACCAGGTGTGCTCCTAACATATAGTCAAATCATTAAGTTACAAACACACTTACCTGGATAAATCGTGGTTCCATCTTCTACAACTGGAAGCTCACATACCAGATCCCCATTTCCATGATTTTTTGACAACCACTTGTTGGCTTCAAAAGTAAATGTTTTTCCATTTTTCATTTTCTTTAAAATTATCTAGGAAAATAGATTTAAAATAATAAAGAAAAATGTAACCGTTATTTTCGCTTCTTTTAATAATTAGGTCAAATAGAGTTCTCTCAGCCATAAATAATGAGTATCTATCTGGTTTCTCAGGACTGTAATAAGGGCCATGTTTTTCAATGGGATGGCAGACTCGCTTTAAGCAACTTCACAAACAGACTGGTTAAAGGGAATCTGTCACCTGGTTTTTGCCATGTAATCCAAGAGCATAATAATGTAGAGACAGAGACCCTGATTACAGTGATGTATCACTTACTGGGATGTATTTTGCTGTTTCAATACAATCTGCATTTTATCAGCAGGAGATTAATATTACAAGACTATTTGGCATGTGCAGGATACCACTCCCCCAGCACTGATTTGTAGCTCTCTGTCACTATATAATGTACACAGATATCAGTGGAGTGGGCGGGGTTCTAAACAGCTCAACACCTCAGCTCACCTATATCTGCAACAGTGAAAACAGTGACTCTGCTATAACTGACACACCCAGTAAGTGATACATTGCTGGATTCAGGGTCTTTGTCCCTTCAGCATGGCGCTGTCAGGTTAAATAGCAAAAACTTGCTGAACGAACCCCTTTAAGTAGTTTAAAGGGTTTTTTGTAGGAATCAAAAAAAGTTAGTCATGGGCAGGAATGGGTAAAATAAACTATTCTCACTTCTTCAATATCTCTTTGGCACTGGCAGGAGATAATATAAGAGGTAAGTATAGTTTTTCAATTTAAAGAGGTATTCTCATCTCCAAGATCCTATCCCAATATGTAGTAGGCGTAGCAATAAAAATAATAATATTAGCATATGCCTCCATTTAAAAATGTAGTATGGTTCTCCAGATTAGCTATCTCGCTTACCTCATGTGCAGGGCATTACAGTAGGTTAGGAACCATGGTTACAGCGACAGTTAGTTTCTAGTCGTCATAACCATGGATAACTAAGCTGCTTCAATGCCCTGAACATGAGGTAAGTGACATAGCTAATCAGGAGAATTATATTCCATTTCTAATTGGAGGTATTTGCTAATATTATTATTATTACACCTACTACATATTGGAATAGGATCTTGGAGATGGGAATAACCCTTTAACCCATTCTCTTACTTAAACCCCTTCCAGACATAAAATGTACAATTACATCATATTTCGTGTCATTGATATAGACTCAAACTGAGCTTGCTTCATTGCTGGTAGATAATGGCTGCTAACTCCCACGACTGCTGTTAACCATTAAATGCAGTAAATTGTAGTTCTGGAAGTATGCTTAGAGTCGTTGTCCCTCTGGCAGGTGAACCTGCACTACAGTCTTATGTCTTTTGCAGCCTCTAACAAGATTGTCCTGTATTTCGAGCCTTCCATCAACTCATCAACTCTGACTAGTTTCTCTGTCACTGCTGAAGAAAAGCATCCCCACAGCATGATACTGCCACCACCATGTTTCACTGTGGGGATGGTGTTTTCAGGGTGATGACCAGTGTTAGTTTTCTGCCCCATGTAATGTTTTCAATTTAGCCCAAAAAGTTCTACTTTGGTCTCATCTGACCAGAGCATCGTCTTCCACATGTCAAAACTACAACTTGTTCCACAAATCTTAAGACCTTATACAGCTATGACGGAAAATTGAAAACTTTGTGGAAGAAAGAAAAACAAAAAAAGCATATTGCATTGTCAGAAAGAGGTTAATATTACATTTTAATTAGAGAGAAAAAGCCACTCACTATGACAAATCAATAATAACATTTTTGCTGCACTTTATACTATAGATGTCAGGCTGCCAGCAGGGGGAGCTGGAGTCCTGCAGGGAAAGACACTACACAGAGCTGAATGAGCAAGGAGGGGAACTCCCAGTGCGTGCTAATGCAGTGTCTGCCAGCATCAGCTAGATAGCTGAAGCTGTGGAGCATGCGGGGGATGGTCAGACGGGTCCAGGTCATACACAGTACGGGCAGCAGGAAGACCGGAGGAACTAGCAATGGAGGAGTCGAGAGCAGGCCGAGGTCAGTACCAGAGGAAACAACCAAGTGGGGTGGTAGGAGAGGGGGGAACAACCGGGGCTATTGTGGGAAGGAAGGAGATGGGACAGAGGAATGGCAGAACGACTAGGGGACAGAACACAGACAGAGGCTTAGGGCACAGAGAGGGAACAGACCAGGATCACACTTACAGGGACAAGCACTCACAGGCAAAGCAGTGCTAAGCTTATAGCCGGCGCTGGTTCACTGTAAATGTCAGCTTTTAAGGCATCCAGGCTCCGGAAGTGAGGCCCGGGAGAAGGCTCCGCCCCCTAGCCATATGGACGGGGAAGAGAACCATGACAATAGCACTGTATATTCTGTTCCTGTAACTTTCTGCATACACACATACGGTTCTAGTACACTTTCTATTCTATTCATAAATATGCAAACATTAAATAATTTAAGTATTTAACTCTTTTGAAGTCTGTCATTAATTATCGTATTGACGTTATAAACAATGGATCAGTCTAAAGCCTGCTTTACACGCTGCAATGTATCTTACAATGTGTCGGCGGCGTCACGTCGTAAGTGACGCACATCCGGCATTGTAAGGTACATTGCAGTGTGTGACAGGTACGTGCGATTGCATACACATCGTACCTTTCTCTAGAATTGCACGTCAGATTGTTCAACGTTCCCGGGGTAGCACACATCGCAGTGTTTGACACCTCGGGAATGATGAACAGATCTTACCTACGTC
This sequence comes from Anomaloglossus baeobatrachus, assembly GCF_048569485.1. Lineage (NCBI taxonomy): Eukaryota > Metazoa > Chordata > Amphibia > Anura > Aromobatidae > Anomaloglossus > Anomaloglossus baeobatrachus. The sequence goes on from NC_134358.1 coordinate 136,162,858, forward strand.
CTGCGGCTCCCGCCGACAATGCGGAAGGAAGGAGGTGGGCGGGATGTTTACGTCCTGCTCAGCTCCGCCCCTCCGCTTCTATTGTCCGGCTGCCGCGTGACGTCGATGTGACACCTGTTGTAGCTGTTCTGTTTTGTCACAAGTAAGCTTATGGGATCACCAGTGAGGTCCTCTGAATTAGGCCTCTTCAGACCTAATCAAGATCGAGCGCTCGGAGAAAAAGACCTGCATCCATGTGGGCATGATCAATTTTTCTATTTATTTAACCAAAGTAGTTTATTTATACCATTTACAGATCAATGTGATATTGCAAAAAAAAGCTTCTAGCTGGACTTCACAAGTTGCTCATATGACCTTTAAGTTTTAGCAAAACAAAAATGTAGAGTCATGCATATGAGATAAGAAGAAGATAAGAAGAACATTAGAGACAATAATAATCCTTGAGCCTGTCTCTTATTCCGTAGGCTCCATGACTATAAACTACCATCAGATATACTTACTAATAACAATAAAATATCTTTAATGAAGAAATAGAGAAACTATTAACCCTTCTATATCACACCGAACGTCCCTCCCACTCCAGGAAGTGGACGTTCGCCGCCAACATCGAGGTCGTATGGAAGGGTAAGTACGTGTGACGGGGGTTACTCGTATGTGCGGCACGTTCAACAAATTGAACGTGCCACACATATGATGGGGGCGTTGCAAATCGCATACGATATCGTATGCGAAATTGCAACATGTAAAGCAGGCTTTAGAACATGGGTCCCCAATTCCAGTCCTCGAGGGCCGCCAACAGTACATGTTTTCAGGATTTCCTTAGTATTGCACATGTGATAATTTAATCACCTGCACAGTTGATGATTCCAACACCCATGAAATGCTAAGGAAATCCTGAAAACATGCACTGTTGGCGGCCCTCGAGGACTGGAGTTGGGGAACCCTGCTTTAGAATCCCAGATGAAAGCTTAAATCCTAGATGAAAGCTATTTATTGAATGAAATACATCCAAAATAACACACTAAAGCTCAACAAGTACAGATTTTTGCATTAAGATGTCTTCTGCAGACAGTGAATGGAAAGACAGGAGAGTAGTGAGGGGTTACTTTCAGTGATCAGCACATTAAAGACGGCTGTGACAGTTCTCTTCATTACTATAGCAGGCTCCAGCAGAGAGCAAGCAGCGCCCTGTCTGATATGAATGCCACAAGTGACACACAGGAGTCTATAGAAGTTATTCATTGCCAGCACTTGTTAAATAAATAGAGAGACATACATCCTATTATTCAGCATAGAAATCCAATGTTGCAAGAAGTGAGAAACAAAATATAGCTGATCTCCTGATCTTTTATACAGTAAATGCTAGATATTATTAAGAAGACCTCACTGATTCCAAAAACAAGGGGTTTCGAAGCCCCATTCTTGGAGGAAAGGTGAATACTTTTTATTCCTTTAACGAGCCTTGTCACATGACTTAGGGTAAGAAGCCAAACTGGAAACTCCATTAGCAGACACATGTTTTGGAGTGTTGCCCCTCATCAGTGCAAAGCAGGATATAATTTTAGATTTTTTGTTAAGCAGATGTTTTCTCACTGCCCAAAAAGGATAATGTAACAACAAATGGCAAGTAAGTACACAGTTTCTATATGTGACAACATCCCATAGTATAGTTGTGGGGTATATGGTTCAAATTGAACTTGTAAAAAGTGCTTATTTTTTTTTTTTCAATTTAAAGCACCATTCTCTACCCCTCTCCCACTCCTCTCCACAAAAAGCTATAACAAAGAATGCTCCATTTGTAGGTAAACAATTGGAAAGGAAAATGTGGCGCCAGCCTGCAATATGGTTGCGGGATGTACAGACGCTAAAATGGAACAGTAAAATAAGTGTGAATTAATAGAATGCGTGTATCATTATTTTTATCTTTTTTTTAGAAAAAACTCCCACTATTCTGCTGCTTTCTTGGCAACAAAAATCATAACAAAGACTGCAAGAATGCAACATTGATTGATAGGCAATTGCCCAGGAATTAAACTGAGGGATCAGTCTACAATATGGACCATTAAAACAGGTATGCTAAAAATTATGGGGTTTTTTTTTCTAATTTTGGTTTATATACATTTTTTAATTCTTTGGTTTAAATAATTTTTTTTATCATTTTCCCTCTTGACAAATAGGCTGTAAAGAAAAAAAAGTTATGTTGCTACTGTAGATAGGTATTATCAGACAGATTGAGAGTATAACTCCTATTGTCTATGTTGTTGAGCGCTGCAGGAGCGCACCACACTCTGTTGTAGGCTGTGATGGTGGAATATTGTGGATTGTATATGTCGCAGGAGGAGGGGACGCGCTCGCCACGCTCGGGTCCGGGGTTTCTGCTGCTGCTGCTCGGTGGCTCGAGCGGTGGGCCGGACCTGGGGACTCGAGCAGCGCTCCTCACCAGTGAGTGAAAAGGGATGGTTTGGTTGGGGAGATTGTTCGTGACGCCACCCATGGGTCTTGGTGATGATGGCACCACCGCTGCTGGTAACGGGGATCCCGGGAGAGATGGTAGGGAGCAGCTAGGATGTTGTCCCTCCGTGGGTAGGGGGTTGGTGATCCCAGGGCCCGGTGGTGTAACGGGGAGGCTGGATGGCTGGGGTGCGGGGTTGCAAGGACAGCGCGGCGCGTGCCAGACGGCACTGGTGTACTCACTCAGACAATCAATGACAGGGTCTCTGGTAAACCAAACGCCCGGATGGACGGGTCCCGCAGCCGGCTGCAGTGTTGTTGTTGTGCTCTCCTCGGATGGCTGATGGTGGCTGTCTTTCCCTGCACCTTTTAATTGAAATACTATGTCCCAAGAATGACAAAAAGTATTTTAGGAGTGATACCTTTATAGGCTAACCAGAAAAATCATATTAGCAAGCTTTCAGAGCACACAGGCTCCTTCTTCAGGCAATTACAAATGAATTACTGAGACCAAACACAATATTTAAATGAATGTTACAACAGGACTGCACCTTTTAGAATGTTCTGACTCCTGTGGTTGCCCACCGGTAGTCTGCTCCCCGGCGTATAGGTGCCGTAGGAGCCCGTTTTGCCCGCAGGCGCTGGCCCTTGGATCTCTAGCCTGTGGCGGTGGCTGTATATCCTCACGGTGTGAGCGGTTGCCTTCTGTCGGGACTTGGTTGTTGGGAAACCCCTGGGGTTCCTGTCACACTCGGATTTGACTATTGACGGCGGCTCCAAGCCTGGTCGGGGTCCGGCCTGGTCGGGGTCCGATGGCCCTGCCTGTGTGTGCTTAGCTTCACTCCAGTCCCCGGTTGGGTACCGGTGGGCCACCGCCCAGCCCCGGTCCTTACGGCTTTGCAGAGTTCCACCAACTCCTGCAGACGGCCACCACCGTCTGCCAACCTTGCTGTCAGTGCCTGGGCTCCTACCCAGGCACACGCAGACGTTTTACTCCTCTCACTTTCACCTCCAAAACTGAACTGTCTGTTTTCCCGCCTCCAGGCCTGTGAACTCCTTGGTGGGTCGGGCCAACCGCCTGGCTCCGCCCCAACTGGTGTGGACATCAGACCCTGGAGGGAGGCAACAAGGGTTTTTGTCTGACTGTTGTAACTGTCTAGGGTGGGGGGTTGTGTATGTTGGTATGTATGTGACTACCTGGCTAGTCCAGGGCATCACACTCCCCTTTGGTAAAATGCAGACTGTCCGCGGGCTGCCCGTCCATCACCGGTTTTATTTTTGTTTCTGTAAAAGATAAATTAACACATAAACATTCAAAATAAGCATTTTTAGAAATCTTCTCTTACGGGAGGCACGGTACTTTAACGTTACAACGGTAAACATTTTTATTAAAACGGACGGGTTCATGGTCATCCGCTCCCCCACCCAAGCAACCTAAACCTTGGTGCTGCCCCTAAGAAACAGACAGCACACCTTTACCCCAGTACAGGTCCAGGTTACCCGAGCGGGAACGGGCACGGTGTCTCGCACCCGGCTGTCACTTCAGGGGACCCCACGTCCAGGGGTGGCCGGGCCCCAGCCTCCTCTGCTGCGGGCCCTTCCTCCAATCTGCCTCTCCGGAGGCGGTACAGAACAGAAAACCGGCCCACAAATTATTTACAAACCCACAAGTTCGTGGGTGGCCTGCCAGTTCTCGGCCATGTCCATGAGCAGTTTCTCATGTGGGCGGTACAAACACAGAGAGTCCCTCCGGGGACAACTTGCCGGCAACTGCCAGGATAATCAACTGGTTTCTGATCAGGTGACAAACCTCGGTTTGATTAGTGTTGATTCAACGGGCATTCATTCACAACTGGAACAATCAACACGCTGCACAGGGTCCCAACGGGGACAACTTTGGTGACAACAGTAAACCGCTGCCTTTACTTAAGGTCACACTCATCAAGGACCTCCTCCAGCTCGACATCCGGACGGCACGGTGGGGGAGGGGGCTGGGGCCACATCTGCACACCGCGGGTTTCCCTCTGTTTCACGTCCAGGGCATACCAGCCCCTCTCCCCGTAATGTCAGGTGTAAGTCACCAGGTCGCCCGGCAACAGATCGCGAACTGGGTGGCCCGTTGGGAGATGTGAGTTCACGTCACGGCGGGCCACAAACACTTCGGCCTCCAGGCCCGATTCGTAGATAAAGCCGAACCCCCTTCGCGGGTCAAACTTCCTGACTTGGCTTTCATAGAGTGGGCCCCGCACCCGGAAAGTGGCGTTCCGAAGGTGGTCTTTCTCTCGTATGGTATGGGCCACCACGTCGGCTCTCTCCCGCACCCTGGCAGCTATCTCCTGGCCCAACGGGTTCGGCTGTTTGTCCCAGTACGGGTCATTGGTATACCCCTGTGCTTGGGCCGGGCCCCGCTGGATTGCCCCCACTCCGGCTACCACCTCTTTGGGGGGGTCCAGCGGTGACGTGGCCTGAGGTGCTGCAGGCAGTCCTGGGTGACGGATGTGAGACGACACTCCCTGAGCAAACCCGCGGCTCAGAAAGTATCTGGAGGCTAGCCTGCTTTCTCTATAGTCCATAGCTTCTCGATGGCCCCCTGTCCATCAATCACGCCAATAGGGGGGATTGTGAGGAAAGAGTTAACCTTTTTCACTGACTTAGAAAATAATAGAAATTCATTCTCCCTGGCAAGACCGAACCAGACTTATTTGCGTCATAAACTATGAGACCAACTTCAAGGACGCAGAATGTTTTGACTTAGAAATGACTGACAAACATCTTGTTATGAGAATGAGAGGCGGAATAGACTATTATGGGAGTATAAGTCATTATATTAATTTCTCTTGCTGGGAATATGCAATCCACGCCTTAATGAATGTAGATTAATGAATATGTATGTTGCATAGTTACGCCCTAATCAACTTTGTATAACTTTGTAATGTAAACAATACCAATACAGTTTCTTTTTGGGAGCCGCACGTCTCCTAGCCTTTACGTGTATAACGGTGTCTGCCTGTTTTCATTGAAGGCTAAAAGGGAGGGCAGAGGGGGGTCACCGGTACCCTCTCTCATTTGGGCATCGCTGGCAATAGCTGTGACCGTTAGGTCAACCTAACATTATCTGGCGCCCGAAAAGCAGGGACCCGTGTTTCTAATCCCAGGACGCAGTGGACTGTCTTGCCATTCAGAGGAGGAGTGGACCAGACGTGGGGACCAGAAACACCTGGCCAGGTAAGAGTTGAACCTTATTCTTCTCTTTAATCCCCACATCTGATCTCCCCTCTCCTCAACGCGCAAAATGGTACACTGTGAGTAGATACTGGGTTATTGGCGGGTTTCCACTGAACTCTGAGAGAGCCTTGCCAGCTGATGTTTTCTGTGCCTTGTTTGGTTGTTTGTTTGTTTCTCTGTGTTTCTCTTCCCCTCTGTGCTTTGTCTCCGTGTGTCGCGGGTCTGCTCTCCTGTGCTTTGCTTCTGTGCTGTTGTCTTTGCTGGTTGTCATAGATCCCATACATCAGTGAGTGTTGAAAGGGAATAGTGTACCTGCTCTGTCCAATGGATGTGATATTCACTGCCCTAGTGTTAGTGGGAATAGCCCTGTTTGCCATTGCCATCGGATATAGAGTGTACCTGTGGTACAAGAAGGGCAACCCAGCGCCATTCAACATTCTCAGCCCCCTCTGAACAGTTAGGACACCACCTTTCAGTAGGAATACAAATAAGGAGTTAGTCTCTAGGTATCTCCAGGAAAGGTGGTTTTAGACCTCACCTTAGGTAGGAATACAAAAGGAGTTAGTCTCTGAGTATCTCCAGGATAGGTAGGTTTAGTCCAAAGGACGTTCAAGGGTCTAGAAGCTGAAGAAGATAGACGAAGAATGGGGCAAGGAATATCAAAAGACAGAAGAGCTGGATGCACCCTGCAACATCTCATTACGTGTTATCATGGCAAGAGGACAGCCAGTCAGTCCAAGGAAGTTTTCAAGACATTTGGATTGAAGGGGAAGGATCAATTGGACCCCAACAAATGGAATACAATAACAGCTACTAGAGCAGGAGTGATAGCAGATAAATCATGGACTAAACTGATCAGAACTCTTTCTGACATGGCAAAAACAGCCCACGATCAAGGTTGGATATACCATGAAGAATCAGACACATGGGAAGAAGCTGGGAAGAAGGCTAATAAGGAACAGCAGCTTCCTCCGTACCTGTCAGCTACTCCTGGAACAGCTTCAAAAATAGCAGGATCCCCGGAATGGACCTGCACAAACTGTAGCCAACAAAATCCGGACTGGAGTGAAACATGCCTAGCCTGTGGAGCCCCACAGCACAAGCTACAAGCCACAGCACCAGTGCCTCTTTATCCCGTAGTGGAAAGAAGAGTCCTGATAAGACCACCTGTTAATCCACAAAACCCAGATGCTCCCAGAGATGCAGTTCCTCGTACGTATGATGACTACGTACCCTGGACTCCAGCCCAGCAGATGGCTTTCCTGCAAAATGCTCCAGACCCGACTAGAAACCCAGTCAGTTTTTCACGTTACCTGAACCAAATACAGGTCTCCTACAGAAGCACTTGGTTGGACATGGAAGGTTTGTGTAGAGTTAAAATGTCTCCCGAACTGTATGCCAAACTCACTGCCCACCTGACAGGACATGTTCCGGACAATACCCGTAATGTGGAATCGGGCCAAGATTTCATGATAAGACTCAATCTCTTCTGCGCCCAGGAGCAAAGAACTAAGGGCACAATGGGACCAGTGCATCAAGGTCCTGTGGAGAATGTCAGCTCATTTTACTACAGATTGATGCAGTCTTTCGCAGATGAAGGGCTGGACTTACAAGCGGGTGCAATACGTCGCCTGATGGTAAGATTCTTCATGGATGGAATACATGCACCTCTGGCAGACAGATTGAAAGCGTGCTGCCCAGAATGGAGAAACATGGAAGACATAGATATTCTAGTCAACAAAGCAAGTGGCTTAGAAACCGACGTAAAGGATAAAAGGAGCAACAAGAAAGTTGTCATAGCAGCAGTGGACGGTCAGCCAGAAGGTACAAGAAGGAAGGCACCGACCTGCTACTATTGTGGAGTCAGAGGACGTGATCAGAGACTGTAGAAAGAAGAAGAGGGACACTCAAAACCAACCCGAGAGTCAGGAGGAGAAGACTGCCTGACTTGTGGTAGCACGGGATAGGGATGCCAGAGGTCCATTTATACACGTCCCCCTTCACATTGGCAACAAGGAAATAAGAGCTTTGGTGGACTCAGGAGCCTCACGCTCCGTACTCCCCAAGAATATGGTGCCCGAAGGATCCATCTCCTCTGAAGCTACTGTAGTATCTGGATTTGATGGACAAGCCCAGATAATCCCAATAACACATCCACTGAAGGTGAAACTGGGACCACACATGTTCGTGTCTAAATTCTTAGTGTCCCCCCTGGGTGGAGATGCCCAAGTGGGAGAAGATCTACTATCAAGACTACAAGCTCAGATTGTATACAATGAAGATGGATCTGCTATCCTGCAAATTCCAGAAGATATCCCAGAAGCCCTGTGCACTCTCCAGATGATAGAAGATCAACCAGAATCTGATGTTACACGTAAAGTAAACACGGATCCAATACTTCTACAAGTTCCTGCAAAACTCTGGTCCACATCAAAAACTGACCTCGGCACACTACCCGTGCCCACAGTAAAAGTTTCAGTCAAGCCTGGAATTACGCCACCGCAGCTGAGACAATCCCCCCTCCCGCTACCTCTCGCAGTACATCTACCAGTACGTGGATGATTTACTACTGTGCTTCCCTAGTGAAGAGGAATGCTTACCTTTCTGGCAGAAGTAGGATGCAAAGCAAGCAGAGATAAATGCAGACAGTGGATTCCCAATGCGTCACTACTCATGCAACCGCTGTATGATTGCACAAAGAATGTTCCTTTCTCCCTTACAGAAGAAGCTCGACAAAACTTTCAAAAGCTCAAGGAACTAGTGATTGATGCACCTGCTCTGGCACTACCAAACTATGATCTCACCTTTAATCTGTTCGTAGCAGAGCTTCAAGGATTTGCCGTAGGAGTACTCACCCAGAAGACGGACAAACATCACATAATCGGGTACTACTCCTCTCAACTCGGCAACGTCACCAGAGCAGCACCAACCTGTGTCCGTGCTGTTACAGCAGTTTCAAACATACTGCAGAAAGCATCTGAAATCTCACTCGATTTCCCGACTACCATCCTTACCAGCCATGACATTTATACTGTTCTCAATCAAGTGAAGCTGAAACACCTCTCCATGGCAAGACAAGTCAGACTTCAGTGCACGCTGTAGCTACCCCCCAAACATCTCATTTGCTCGAGTTACAAGTCTAAACCTTGCTGATCTGCTGATCTTTACAAGTTTAGAAGGGGGGACAGAAGAGAGTGACAGAAGAGAGGACAGAAGAGAGTGACAAACGTACCAGCGCACCATTTGATCATGATTGTCAGGAACTCATTGAACATGAGGCAAAGCCCCTGCACAATATTCAGGCAACACCGCTTACAAATCCAGACTTTGAACTTTTTGTGGATGTAGCAGATACGCTGATGAAGCAGGCAAGTTCCACACCGGATTTGCAGTAGTGACTCTATATGCAGTCTTAGCCAAGCAACCGCTACCTCCACGCATATCTGCTCAAGAAGCAGAACTTCTTGCCCTCATCTGGGCAATTGAGTTTCTGGAAGAACGAACAGCGAACATCTACACGGACTCAGCCTATGCACACGGCATTGTGCACGATTTTGGCACCATCTGGCAGACTAGAGGATTCCTCACAGCAACAGGAAATCCTATCAGGCATGGAGCCTCAGTGAAGAAACTAATGGAAGTAGCCTTGATACCAAAACAGCTAGCAATCATAAAGGTTGCTGCCCACACCAAGGCTCAAACACCCGAGGCAAGGGGAAATCGCTTGGCCGATCAAATAGCAAAACAAGCCGCCTTACTCCCTTTGAAGGAGACGGAAACAGTGTCAACGACGGAGGAAGAAATGCAGAACCTCTTTGAGACACAAGAAAACGCCTCTGAGGAAGAAAAGGCTGGATGGCTGGCCAAGGGGGCAGAAAAGGTGGAGGGGATTTTGCGCCTAAACGGACTTCCCGTCCTGCCATGCAGTTGGTTCCCTGCCATTTTCCAAGTACTCCACTATCCCACACACAGTAGCACAAACTCAATCATGAACCAGATGCAACCATATTGGATAGCCCCCGGCTTCAGACAATACGCCTCCCAGAGAATAAAAGCTTGTCACATCTGTGAACAACACAATCCAGGCCAGCTAACTAAAACCCCGCAAAGACACATGCCAAAGACGTTTGCCCCATTTCAAAGAGTACAAATAGACTATATCCAGCTGCCAAAACATGGCATCTACGAGTTTGTACTTGTCTGTGTAGACCTCTTCTCAGGATGGCCAAAGGCCTACCCTGTCAGCTCAGCCACGGCCTGAATTACAGCAAAGAAATTGGCCTGTGAGCTGGTACCCCGGTTTGGACTCCCTGAAGTCATAGAGTCAGACCGAGGTACTCATTTCACTGGACAAGTTTTCCAGAACACATGTGCCCTGTTAGGCATTCAGTCAGCCTTACACACGCCTTACCACCCACAGTCATCAGGGAAAGTGGAAAGGTTAAATGGAACTCTAAAGCTCAAAATAGCCAAGGCAGTGGAGGAGACTGGTAGACCATGGACAGAATGTCTCCCCATAGCTCTTTACTCTATAAGGACTACCCCGCAGGGAAAGCACAGGCTCTCACCCTTTGAAATACTCTTTGGTAGTGCACCCAGATTAGGATGCTACTTCCCGCAGGAGCTACACCTGCAATGTGATAGCCTAACGTCTTATGTTGTTTCCCTGCAGAAGAGACTAACTGAAACCCACCAAAGGGTCTACTCTTCTCTACCTGATCCTGATGCCGTTCCAGGAACCCACTCTCTAAAGCCTGGTGACCGGGTCTACCTAAAGAAGCACGTGAAAAAGACCCTTGAGCCACGATTCGAAGGGCCTTTGACTGTCCAGCTGACCACTCCAACCTCCGTCAAACTTGAGGGGAGATCGACATGGGTCCATGCCAGCCATTGCAAGAAGGCCTAATACTGCTGATAAGTATTTCTATGTGTACTCCCTTTTTGTGGCCTTCTACACCACGGCAGAATTCATTTGAGACCCATCATGAAGTGTTAGCTGAAAAACTTGAGATCACAGACTGCTGGATATGTACACACGCACCTGTGACAGCCTCTTCCATGCCATACTTAGCCATACCAGTCCCAATAAACAAAGTGTTTCAATGGGGAGGCTGTTACAACAGACTATCAGTGTTCCAAGTGTTACTCTGTTTACTAGTTGCTTATGTAGTGTTCAAGTTGCTAATGGCTTTGTTTTCCCGCTGCTTGAAGCAATGTAGATACAATGATTATTCAGCACCCGTATGAAATCACTAATATGCTTTTTTCTCTTCTCTACTCTTTCCTCTAGAAATCACCTTGGCGTATCATGATGAGACTCCTATCGAGAGGCATGCAGGCAGTCCTGGGTGACGGATGTGAGACGACACTCCCTGAGCAAACCCGCGGCTCAGAAAGTATCTGGAGGCTAGCCTGCTTTCTCTATAGTCCATAGCTTCTCGATGGCCCCCTGTCCATCAATCACGCCAATAGGGGGGATTGTGAGGAAAGAGTTAACCTTTTTCACTGACTTAGAAAATAATAGAAATTCATTCTCCCTGGCAAGACCGAACCAGACTTATTTGCGTCATAAACTATGAGACCAACTTCAAGGACGCAGAATGTTTTGACTTAGAAATGACTGACAAACATCTTGTTATGAGAATAAGAGGCGGAATAGACTATTATGGGAGTATAAGTCATTATATTAATTTCTCTTGCTGGGAATATGCAAACCACGCCTTAATGAATGTAGATTAATGAATATGTATGTTGCATAGTTACGCCCTAATCAACTTTGTATAACTTTGTAATGTAAACAATACCAATACAGTTTCTTTTTGGGAGCCGCACGTCTCCTAGCCTTTACGTGTATAACGGTGTCTGCCTGTTTTCATTGAAGGCTAAAGGGAGGGCAGAGGGGGGTCACCGGTACCCTCTCTCATTTGGGCATCGCTGGCAATAGCTGTGACCGTTAGGTCAACCTAACACCACCGTCTGCCAACCTTGCTGTCAGTGCCTGGGCTCCTACCCAGGCACACGCAGACGTTTTACTCCTCTCACTTTCACCTCCAAAACTGAACTGTCTGTTTTCCCGCCTCCAGGCCTGTGAACTCCTTGGTGGGTCGGGCCAACCGCCTGGCTCCGCCCCAACTGGTGTGGACATCAGACCCTGGAGGGAGGCAACAAGGGTTTTTGTCTGACTGTTGTAACTGTCTAGGGTGGGGGGTTGTGTATGTTGGTATGTATGTGACTACCTGGCTAGTCCAGGGCATCACACTCCCCTTTGGTAAAATGCAGACTGTCCGCGGGCTGCCCGTCCATCACCGGTTTTATTTTTGTTTCTGTAAAAGATAAATTAACACATAAACATTCAAAATAAGCATTTTTAGAAATCTTCCCTTACGGGAGGCACGGTACTTTAACGTTACAACGGTAAACATTTTTATTAAAACGGACGGGTTCATGGTCATCCGCTCCCCCACCCAAGCAACCTAAACCTTGGTGCTGCCCCTAAGAAACAGACAGCACACCTTTACCCCAGTACAGGTCCAGGTTACCCGAGCGGGAACGGGTACGGTGTCTCGCACCCGGCTGTCACTTCAGGGGACCCCACGTCCAGGGGTGGCCGGGCCCCAGCCTCCTCTGCTGCGGGCCCTTCCTCCAATCTGCCTCTCCGGAGGCGGTACAGAACAGAAAACCGGCCCACAAATTATTTACAAACCCACAAGTTCGTGGGTGGCCTGCCAGTTCTCGGCCATGTCCATGAGCAGTTTCTCATGTGGGCGGTACAAACACAGAGAGTCCCTCCGGGGACAACTTGCCGGCAACTGCCAGGATAATCAACTGGTTTCTGATCAGGTGACAAACCTCGGTTTGATTAGTGTTGATTCAACGGGCATTCATTCACAACTGGAACAATCAACACGCTGCACAGGGTCCCAACGGGGACAACTTTGGTGACAACAGTAAACCGCTGCCTTTACTTAAGGTCACACTCATCAAGGACCTCCTCCAGCTCGACATCCGGACGGCACGGTGGGGGAGGGGGCTGGGGCCGCATCTGCACACCGCGGCTTTCCCTCTGTTTCACGTCCAGGGCATACCAGCCCCTCTCCCCGTAATGTCGGGTGTAAGTCACCAGGTCGCCCGGCAACAGATCGCGAACTGGGTGGCCCGTTGGGAGATGTGAGTTCACGTCACGGCGGGCCACAAACACTTCGGCCTCCAGGCCCGATTCGTAGATAAAGCCGAACCCCCTTCGCGGGTCAAACTTCCTGACTTGGCTTTCATAGAGTGGGCCCCGCACCCGGAAGGTGGCGTTCCGAAGGTGGTCTTTCTCTCGTATGGTATGGGCCACCACGTCGGCTCTCTCCCGCACCCTGGCAGCTATCTCCTGGCCCAACGGGTTCGGCTGTTTGTCCCAGTACGGGTCGTTGGTATACCCCTGTGCTTGGGCCAGGCCCCGCTGGATTGCCCCCACTCCGGCTACCACCTCTTTGGGGGGGTCCAGCGGTGACGTGGCCTGAGGTGCTGCCCTGCAGCAATGACCCGGCGCAGCCTCAGCCGAGGCAGGGAGTTCAGGGACAGATGGCCTCACCGGTTGGGCCTTCGGGCTCGCAGCGGCCGGTTCCTCCGCGGCCGGGCGGACTGCCGGGGCCGGGTCCTCTGTCAGTGCGGCCACTTCCGGGGCCGACGGCTTCTGGTCGTGGACAGGCACCTCCCGCGGGATCTTCCATGGCAGCGGGAGGGATGCGGTCCGTTCACGGACAACGCCCCCAGGCCGGTCCTCTAGGGCGGACGGGTTAGATTCCGCTTCCGGTGTTGGGGGTAGCGGACTGAGTGGAGGGGCAACAGCAACAGGTACGGATGGCGGGGGAGACAGGAGGTTGAGCGGATGCAGACCGGGCCCCTCAGCCGCAGCGGCCGGTCCTTTTCGGACACAGGGGTGTGGGTCGCTTACCGCTCCTTCAACACTGCCTCCACCTCGCGTCTCTGCACGGCCACCGCCACTTCCTCCATCTCGGCCACCCAGCGCTCCATCAAGAACCGGACCTGGGTTTGTAGGCTGCTGCACATGTGTGCGGTCCGGGCTTCCACCCACGCCGCCGTTCCTGGCGTGGGCTCGGGAATCTCGGCATCACCGGACGGATATGCTTGCTGGCAGGCTTCCAGGAACCGGATATGTTGCAGAGTCCTGGCGTCCCTGCTTTTTATGCCCTCGGCTACATTAGGCAGGCCTTCACTCGCCCCCCCTTGGTTCTTTCTAGAACTTCCTCTTTTGGGGGCGGGGCTTCACTTTTGCGCCTTCCCTGCTCGGGGAAGACGCTCGAGCGGGAAATCTTCGCGCCAAAGATGGCGGCGCTTCAAATTTTTCGGCCGGACGCCGCCGGCGGGGACTGCAAGGCACACCTCTACCAGTAGGTATATCGGTTCTATCCTGTTCGTGACGCCAAGTTGTCGCAGGCGGAGGGGACGCGCTCGCCACGCTCGGGTCCGGGGCTTCTGCTGCTGCTGCTCGGTGGCTCGAGCGGTGGGCCGGATGCGGGGACTCGAGCAGCGCTCCTCACCCGTGAATGAAAAAGGATGGTTTGGTTGGGGAGATTGTTCGTGACGCCACCCACGGGATGTGGTGATGATGGCATCACCGCTGCGGGTAACGAGGATCCCAGGAGAGATGGTAGGGAGCAGCTAGGATGTTGTCCCCTCCGTGGGTAGGGGGTTGGTGATCCCGGGGCCCGGTGAAGTAACAGGGAGGCTGGATGGCTGGGGTGCAGGGTCAGCGCAGCGCGGTGCCAGACGGCACTGGTGTACTCACTCAGACAATCAATGACAGGGTCTCTGGTAAACCAAACGGCCGGATGGACGGGTCCCGCAGCCGGCTGCAGTGTTGTTGCTGTGCTCTCCCTGGACGGCTGATGGTGGCTGTCTTTCCCTGCACCTTTTAGAATGTTCTGACTCCTGTGGTTGCCCACCGGTAGTCCGCTCCCCGGCGTATAGATGCCGTAGGAGCCCGTTTTGCCCGCAGGCGCTGGCCCTTGGATCTCTAGCCTGTGGCGATGGCTGTATATCCTCACGGTGTGAGCGGTTGCCTTCTGTCGGGACTTGGTTGTTGGGAAACCCCTGAGGTTCCTGTCACACTCGGATTTGACTATTGACGGCGGCTCCAAGCCTGGTCGGGGTCCGATGGCCCTGCCTGTGTGTGCTTAGCTTCACTCCACTCCCCGGTTGGGTACCGGTGGGCCACCGCCCAGCCCCGGTCCTTACGGCTTTGCAGAGTTCCACCAACTCCTGCAGACGGCCACCACCATCTGCCAACCTTGCTGTCAGTGCCTGGGCTCTTACCCAGGCACACGCAGACGTTTTACTCCTCTCACTTTCACCTCCAAAACTGAACTGTCTGTTTTCCCGCCTCCAGGCCTGTGAACTCCTTGGTGGGTCGGGCCAACCGCCTGGCTCCGCCCCACCTGGTGTGGACATCAGACCCTGGAGGGAGGCAACAAGGGTTTATGTCTGACTGTTGTAACTGTCTAGGGTGGGGGGTTGTGTATGTTGGTATGTATGTGACTACCTGGCTAGTCCAGGGCGTCACATACACCATTTTGTGTGGGTTAATGTTTGGCCGTGGTTCACTGTCTTATTTGTACTGCTTCTGTGTACATTGTCCCATTTGCAAGTTTAATTCCTCCCCTGCCAGGCTTTTGTTCCTAAGTCGGGGGAGGGGGTGTGAGATCCACCTACTGTAAACTCTCTGCTTACCTGGGAGGTTCAGTCAGTCTGTTGGAGAACTTATAGAATGAAGCAGGAAGGATTGAACCTCTGGGAGAAGCTGTGGCTTCACAGAGAGAAACTGGACATTTTATTTATCGCTTATTGGATTATATTCATATTTTTGGACTAATTTTTCCCTGTGTTTTGTGGATTATGTTATGAACCATTTGATTTGCTTGGAATAAATGCTTATTGGATTGAACAGCCATCGCTTGCTCTGTTGATCGTGTGATATGGAAGAAGGACCCCGTGACATAGGCCAATCAATATTGAAAATAGAGATAGTCCAGCTCACCACATACTTTGGCCCTTAATCCTTTAAAACTATGGAAGCGCTGAGATCCCACTGCTGATCAGTTCTTGATCGAAACGCATCTGGTATCCAGTGCTGGTTGCGACTCCTGTCTTTTTCTTGTGATATCCACTATTTTGTACGATTTTAAAGAATCCAATAAAGAAGCAGATTTTATTGAAATTTTTCCAGGAGCTGGTTCCTTTCCTATCACTATACCTACCATGAGATGTTTGCTCTGAATTCCTAGCCCAAGGCTGTAAAACCCTATACTTTCCCTGCCTCATTTATTATAGTGGCCATGATTGTCCCCATGATTGGTTGTGCTATCTGAAACTCATTATGTGGAAGCCCTCATGGCCAGTCTGATGTCATGTGAGCCTTCTGTCTGGCTGATGTCATCTTCAGCAATTTGTGATATGACACTGGTCATTTTTAGAGAACCACACAAAGTGAATCACAAATTGTTTGAATTCTATGGGATCTGCAAATTTCATGAAAATTGACCTATATTCAATATGCAGCAGATCGATCATCTCTACTTGATGCTAGTGTTGACTCTAAAGGGTACTTAGCCGATGGTAGCGATGCCGAGCGCGATAGTACCCGCCCCCGTCGCACATGCGATATCTTGTGATAGCTGCCGTAGCGAACATTATCGCTACGGCAGCTTCACACGCACTTACCTGCCCTGCGACGTCGCTCTGGCCGGCGACCCGCCTCATTCCTAAAGGGGCGGGTCGTGCGGCATCACAGCGACGTCACACGGCAGGCGGCCAATAGAAGCGGAGGGGCGAAGATGAGCGGGATGTAAATATCCCGCCCACCTTCTCCGTTCCGCATTGCCGGTGGACGCAGGTAAGGAGATGTTTGTCGTCCTGCGGCTTCACACACAGCGATGTGTGGAGATGCAGGAACAACAAACAATATCGTACCTGCGGACGCACCGACATTATGAAAATGAACGATGTGACACAGATCACCGATTTTTGACTGTTTCACGCTCGTTCATCTTCTCTCCTAGGCTGTACACGTTGCGACGTCATTACCGGCGCCGGATGTGCGTCACTTTCGATTTGACCCTGATGATATCGCAGTAGCGATGTCGCAACGTGCAAAGTACCCCTAAGGCATTCACCATGCCTTCACCCCACACACAATGTATACAAATTATATCACATATCACATAATTCACATCACAAATGCTTGAATAATCTACTGAACCACTAGATTACAGAGAATAAAGCCTGCTTTACACGTTGCAATTAGTTGTACAATAGCATTTGCGATGTGACACGCCCAGGTTGCATACGGGATCTTATGAGATTGCACGTAGGTCGTTCATTTGCTGTCACACGTGCGTTAGTAGCCTAGGTTAAATTGATCAATTTTGTGTGCGTTCCTTTAGATCATGTGTTCTGTGACGTATGCATTGGGCACCTTTTTTTTTTTTTTTTTTATTTATTGACTTGCCAAGCATGTGTAATGTGTAGGGATGCGTTTTTACTATGTCATCTGCCATTCAGCTCTGCTACATGGCCGCTGACAGCAGACATAGACAGCCATGTAGCAGAGCTGAATGGCAGATAACAGCAGACATAGACAGAGCCGCACGATAAAAAAAGAATGAACTCGGGTGAACTTCACCCGACTTAATTGTCATGCTGCGGCTCTGTCTGTGTCGCGTCCTGATTAGCGGTCACCTGTGAAGGACTTGACTCGCCCACCCCAGGGCTGTGGGACACCCGGTGCCGGGCCGGACTAGTCCGGGGGTTGTCAGTGGTGGTGGGGCCCGACTCCGTGGCCCTGGTGGGTGTCAGTAGAATATGTGGCTTGAATTAAAGTTTGTGTTCGTGACGCCACCTGTGGTATGCGGCTAATAGGCCGCCGCTGCTGTATGAGGCCTCCGGGGGATGATATGGCAGCAATGGTGGTACTACTCCCCACAGGTGGAGCAATGCCCTGGGGCACAGTTGGTGCTTGTGAGTGTCTATGCAGATGGAATAACAGAGGCAACTCCAAGGGTACAGTTTCAAGTTCTTTACTCACAGTTCTTGTCAAGGGCGGCAGGAACCCTTGGACTGCTGGGACCACTGTCAGGGACCTCTGCCGTTTCTGGGTGATTCTTGGAGCAAAACCCGGTACCCTTCTCTTAAGTGTCTCTGTCTTCAGCTGTCTCCTTAAACCTTGCCTTTGTAGGATAAACCTGGCTCGGCCTCCACAACAGCCTCCAGGCTGGGGGGTCACCTGTCGGCTGATTACCCCTTTTCTAGAAGTTCTGCTGTGGGCTGTGGCCCGGGGAGTTTACAACATTCCCTGGGCCTCGGTTTTTACTGTTTGGAGATGATTTTGCACTCCTCCGGTTTCTAGGGACCGTCCCCTGCTGCAGCTTGATCCCTCCACCGATGTTCCTGTGGAACAGGCCACCACAGCTCTACAGCTATCCGTGACCCTGGAATCCCTTCTGTTCTCTGCTTGGTGTCACCTGGACCCTCTGAGTCCCAGGATCTTCACCAGGAAGCGTTTCTTTCCTCTTCTCAGCTCCTGACTGACTTGGAGCTCTTTTTCTACTTCTCCTCCTTGCCTGCCTCCTGCAGACCTCTTCCTCCTTCTGCACTCTCTCTCAGACTTCTGTTGCTTTCTCTGTGCGGACACTCTGAGCTCACAGAGCTCCTTTCTCTTTCACAGCTACATGCTGGCTCCTCACTCTCTCACTCTCTGAGGTAAACTGAAACTAACTTGACCTTCCTTTCTCTATCTGCTCTCTTGTGGCACCTCCCACCTCCCCAGTTGCTCTGATCTACCCTATAGGAGCAGGGATGGGTCTTACGGCCCCTCCCAGCATGCAGCATGGGAGGGTAACTGCCACTTTCCCTGGTCCCAGTATGTTCCTAGCAATGGGTGTAGTGTGGATTTACCAGGGGACCGGTGTTTACTCCCTTCCTCACCCAGAATGGGGCATCACACCGCTGAATGGGGTGCAATGACCTGTGGCAACGGAAGCCTCAGGGGCGCCACAGACTCACCGGTGACCGCTAAACTCATGAGTGACTGAAGTGAGCAGCTCTCTCATAAACTCACCGATCCCCGGCGCGGCGCTGCACGGCGTTCACACTGCTCCGGCAGCTTTTACTGTTTTTAAAAAGCTGGCTGCCCATTAAACAATCTCGTATTCCCTGCTTTCCCCGCCCACCGGCGCCTATGATTGGTTACAGTGAGACACGCCCCCACGCTGAGTGACAGGTGTCACACTGCACCCAATCACAGCAGCCGGTGAGCGTGTCTATACTGTGTAGTGAAATAAATAATTAAAAAAAAGGCGTGCGGTCCCCCCCAATTTTAAAACCAGCCAGATAAAGCCATACGGCTGAAGGCTGGTATTCTCAGGATGGGGAGCTCCACGTTATGGGGAGCCCCCCAGCCTAACAATATCAGCCAACAGCCGCCCAGAATTGCCGCATACATTATATGTGACAGTTCTGGGACTGTACCCGGCTCTTCCCGATTTGCCCTGGTGCGTTGGCAAATCGGGGTAATAAGGAGTTATTGGCAGCCCATAGCTGCCAATAAGTCCTAGATTAATCATGTCAGGCGTCTATGAGACATCTTCCATGATTAATCTGTAAATTACAGTAAATAAACACACACACACCCGAAAAACCCTTTATTAGAAATAAAAAACACAAACATATACCCTGGTTCACCACTTTAATCAGCCCCAAAAAGCCCTCCATGTCCGGCGTAATCCAGGATGGTCCAGCGTCGCTTCCAGCTCTGCTGCATGGAGGTGACCGGAGCTGCAGCAGACATCGCCGCTCCTGTCACCTCCACACAGCAACTGAAGACAGCCGCGCGATCGGCTGAGCTGTCAGTGAGGTTACCCGCTGTCACTGGATCCAGCGGTGGCCGCGGTTAACCTCAGTGACAGCTCAGCTGATCGCGCTACTCACCGCCGCTCCTCTCACCTCCACGCAGCAACTGAGGTGAGTAGCGCGATCAGCTGAGCTGTCACTGAGGTTACCCGCGGCCACCGCTGGATCCAGTGACAGCGGGTAACCTCACTGACAGCTCAGCCGATCGCGCGGCTGTCTTCAGTTGCTGCGCGGAGGTGACAGGAGCGGCGGTGTCTGCTGCAGCTCCGGTCACCTCCATGCAGCAGCGCTGGAGGCGACGCTGGACCATCCTGGATTACGCCGGACATGGAGGGCTTTTTGGGGCTGATTAAAGTGGTGAACCAGGCTATATGTTTGTGTTTTTTATTTCTAATAAAGGATTTTTTCGGGTGTGTGTGTGTTTATTTACTGTAATTTACAGATTAATCATGGAAGGTACCTCGGGGAGACGCGTGACATGATTAATCTAGGACTTATTGGCAGCTATGGGCTGCCAATAACTCTTTATTACCCCGATTTGCCAACGCACCAGGGCAAATCGGGAAGAGCCGGGTACAGTTCCAGAACTGTCGCATATAATGTATGCGGCAATTATGGGCGGCTGTTGGCTGATATTGTTAGGCTGGGGGGCTCCCCATAACGTGGAGCTCCCCATCCTGAGAATACCAGCCTTCAGCCGTATGGCTTTATCTGGCTGGTTTTAAAATTAGGGGGGACCGCACGCCGTTTTTTTAAATTATTTAATTATTTATTTCACTACACAGTATAGACACGCCCACCGGCTGCTGTGATTGGGTGCAGTGCGACACCTGTCACTCAGCGTGGGGGCGTGTCTCACTGTAACCAATCATAGGCACCGGTGGGCGGGGAAAGCAGAGAATACGAGATTGTTTAATGGGCGGCCGGCTTTTTCAAAACAGTAAAAGCCGCCGGAGCAGTGTGAACGCCGTGCAACGCCGCGCCGGGGATCGGTGAGTATGAGAGAGGGGGATAGACTGACATGGACAGAGAGTGAGGGACAGAGATAGTGACCGACTGACAGAGATTAGTGAATGACAGACATTGTGAGGCGCTTCAGAACACAGCTTTTCAGCTGCGCTCTGAAGCGGACATTTTTTAAGCTGCGGTGCAGAGCGCACACCTGCGCACATAGCATCAGACATCAAAATCGTATGAGGGATGTCACACATTACAATTGACAAGGTTCGTGCAACAAAACGCTCAATTCTAGACAAAGATACGATGTGTTTGCGATCAATGGTTTTGCGTTCAATCCTGATCGCACGTAGATGTCACACGCAGATACCTCACAAACGATGCCGGATGTGTGTCACTTACAACTTGACCCCAACGACGGATTGTGAGATATATTGAAGCGTGTGTTGGGGGCTTAAGTGAATACATAAGATATAAGATAATGTGGAAACATGCATTGTTTAGTGTAGTGTATATTCGGTGATGCCAGCTTTTCATATCAAATTAAAATAATGAGAGTAGAAATCTGAAAAATGGTCAACAGCACAGGACCCCTACTGTATGCCTGGGAAAGGAGCTGCAAAGAGCACAGGAAAAGAAGAATTTATAAGATATAAACCATATAAGTTACTTATTTTGTTTTTCTAAAAACAGTAAATTATAAGTTCTTATTATTCAGCCCTTGTACTGTATGATCAACAGCTCCCTTAAAAACAGTATGATGTTCCCACAGCCCCCACATACAGCATGATGGTTCCCCAACTCCCCACACAGTATACTGGACCCCACTGCCAAATAACAAAGTATGATGGCCCTCACATACCAGCATGCAGTATGATCTGCCACAGGCTCCCAAAAAGTATGATACCAGACACACTATGATGACCCACACACTATGATTCCCTACCACAATATGATCCCTTACAGCCATCCAGCACAGTATGATGGCTCCCACGGCCCCTCACACAGTATGATCCCTTACAGCTCCCCATATGCAGAATCATGGTACGAATAGTATGATCCTCCAAGCCCCCGCAACACAATATGAAGACCCCATAGAACCTCCAACACAGTATAATCCAGCTCTGCTGACAAACACAGAATGACCACCAAAAGTATTATCTCTCACAGCCACCAAACACAGAATGATGACCTGCACAGTATGACCTCCATGGTCCTCACTGACAGTATGATTATTATTATGCCATTTATTCCATGGCACTTTACATGTGAAAGGGGTATACATGATAGGGACAAGTACAATAATCATAAACAATACAAGGTACAGACTGATGCAGGAGGAGAGAAAACCCTGCCTGCGAGGGCTCACAGTCTACAAGGGATGGGTGAGGGTGCAGTAGGTGAGGGTAGAGACAGTCGCGCAGCGCTATATCAGACTAAGGGTTACTGCAGGTTGTAGGCTTGTTGGAAGAGGTGGGTCTTCAGGTTCCTTTTGAAGCGTGTCAAGGTAGGCGAGAGTCTGACATGTTGTGGCAGAGCATTCCAGAGTATGGGGGAGGCACGGCAGAAATCTTGGATGCGATGGTGGGAAGAGGAGATGAGAGATGAGTAGAGAAGGAGATCTTGTGAGGATTGAAGGTTATGTGCAGGTAAGTACCGGGAAACTAGGTCACAGATGTAGGGAGGAGACAGGTTGTGGTTGACTTTGTAGGTCATGGTTAGGGTTTTGAACTGGAGTCATTGGGCAATGGGAAGCCAGTGAAGGGATTGGCAGAGAGGAGAGGTCAGGGAGTAGCGGGGGGACAGGTCGATTAGTCAGGCAGTATAGTTTAGAATAGATTTAGGGGTGCGAGACTGTTAGGAGGCCACAGAGCAGGAGGTTGCAATAATACAGGTGGGAGATAATAAGGGCATGCAGTAGGGTTTTTGCAGCTTCTTGGGAATGAAATGTACAGATCCAGGAAATGTTTTTGAGTTGGAGGTGGCAGGAGGTGGAGAAGGCTAGGATATGTGGCTTGAAAGAGAGAGCAGAGTGTAGAGTTACTCCCAGGCAGCGAGCACGTGGCGCTGAGGAAAGTTAGCAGCCATTGACATTGATGGATGTGTCTGGTGGGGAAGTTGAGTGAGGAGGAGGAAAGATGATGAATTCTGTTTTGTCCATGTTCAGTTTTAGGAATCGAGCAGAGGAAAAGGATGAAATAGCAAATAGACATTGTGGGATTCTGGTTAGTAGGGAGGGGATGTCAGGTCCAGAGAGGTAGATCTGCGTATCATCAGCGTAGAGATGATACTGAAAGCCGTGGGACTCTATGAGCTGTCCCAGGCCGAAGGTGTAGATTGACAACAGCAGGGGTCCTAGAACTGAACCTTGGGGGACCCCAACAGATAGGGGGCGAGATGAGGAAGTGGTGTGAGAGTGGGAGACGCTGAAAGTTTGGTCGGTTAAGTATGGGGAGATCCAGGATAGGGCCAAGTCTGTGATGCCCAGAGATGAGAGAATTTGTAGTAGAAATGAATGGTCTACTGTGTGAAAGGCAGAGGACAAGTCCAGGAGGAGGAGGACAGAGTAGTGTCACTTGGCTTTTGTGGTTAGTAGGTTATTAGTGACTTTAGTTAGTGCAGTTTCAGTGGAATGATGCGGTCGGACGCCAGATTGTAGACAGTCAAAGAGAGCAGGAAGAGAGGTGTGAGGAGAGTTCAAGATGGACATGCTGTTCCAGTAGTTTTGAGGCATAGGGGAGAAGTGATATGGGGAGATAGTTTGACACAGAAGAAAAAAGTCAAGGGAGGGCTTTTTGAGGATGGGTGTAATAGAGGCATGTTTAAAGCATGAAGGGAATATACCAGTTGTTAGTTATAGGTTGAAGAGATGAGTTAGGGTTGGGATGAAGACTGTGGTGAGATTGGGGATGAGGTAGGATGGGAGTGGATCAAGCAGGCAGGTTGTGAGATGTAATCTTGAGAGTACAGTGGAAAGATGATCTTCTGTCATGGTGGAGAAGCTGGAGGTGGAGATCCCTCAGAGCAAGCAACATAGATTGTTGACTTCCACAGTATGATTCCTCACAGCCCCCCAACACATTATTTTGTTGTCCACACAGTATGATATCACACAGTCATCATATGCAGAATGATACAGTTAACTCCACAGTATGGCCCCCAAACACAAAATGATGGCCCCACTTATTCCCCACACAATTCAATGACACAAAAAACAAACACTACTTACCTCGCCATTATCCTCTTGGTGTACTGCATACTGCATACCAGGCGCAATTTAATAACATCTTTGCACCTACTGGCATTACACTCCCCTGTATCTGCATCCCTAAAGCCAGCTTTACACCTTACAATTAGGTGTGCGATCTCGTATGCGATGTGACACGCCCAGGTCGCATATGCGATTGAATGAGATTGCATGTAGGTCGTTCATTTGCTGTCACACGTGCGTTAGTAGTCTATGTTAAATTGATCAATTTTGTGTGCGATCCTTTAGATCATGTGTTCTGTGACGTGTGCATTGGGCACCCTTTTTTTTTTTTTTTTTATTTATTGACTTGCCAAGCGTGTGTAATGTGTAGGGATGCGTTTTTACTATGTCGTCTGCCATTCAGCTCTGCTACATGGCCGCTGACAGCAGCCACAGACAGCCATGTAGCAGAGCTGAATGGCACATGACAGCAGACACAGAAAGAGCCGCACTGTCAGAATGAACTCGGGTGAACTTCACCCGACTTCATTGTCATGCTGCGGCTCTGTCTGTGTCGCGTCCTGATTAGCGGTCACCTGTGAAGGACTCACCGGTGACCGCTAAACTGAGTAAGTGAATTGAGCAGCCCTCTCTCATACTCACCGATCCCCGATCCCCGGCTCTGCACGGCATTCACACTGCTCCGGCGGCTTTTACCGTTTTGAAAAAGCCGGCCGCCCATTAAACAATCTCGTATTCCCTGCTTTCCTCGCCCACCGGCGCCTATGATTGGTTACAGTGAGACACGCCCCCACGCTGAGTGACAGGTGCCACACTGCACCCAATCACAGCAGCCGGTGGGTGTGTCTATACTGTGCAGTGAAATAAATAATTAAATAATTAAAACAAACGGCGTGCAGTTCCCCCCAATTTTAAAACCAGCCAGATAAAGCATACGGCTGAAGGCTGGTATTCTCAGGATGGGGAGCTCCACGTTATGGGGAGCCCCCCAGCCTAACAATATCAGTCAGCAGCCGCCCAGAATTGCCGCATACATTAGATGCGACAGTTCTGGGACTGTACCCGGCTCTTCCCGATTTGCCCTGGTGCATTGGCAAATCGGGGTAATAAGGAGTTATTGGCAGCCCATAGCTGCCAATAAGTCCTAGATTAATCATGTCAGGCGTCTATGAGACACCTTCCATGATTAATCTGTAAATTACAGTAAATAAACACACACACGCCCGAAAAAATCCTTTATTATAAATAAAAAACACAAACATATACCCTGGTTCACCACTTTAATCAGCCCCAAAAAGCCCTCCTTGTCCGGCGTACTCCAGGATGATGCAGCGTCGCTTCCAGCGCTGTTGCATGGAGGTGACCGGAGCTGCAGCAGACACAGCCACTCCTGTCACCTCCACACAGCTAATGAAGACAGCCGCGCGATCAGCTGAGCTGTCACTGAGGTTACCCGCTGTCACTGGATCCAGCGGTTGATGCAGCGGTGGCCGCGGGTAACCTCAGTGACAGCTCAGCTGATCGCGCTACTCACCGCCGCTCCTCTCACCTCCACGCAGCAACTGAGGTGAGTAGCGCGATCAGCTGAGCTGTCACTGAGGTTACCCGCGGCCACCGCTGCATCCACCGCTGGATCCAGTGACAGCGGGTAACCTCAGTGACAGCTCAGCCGATCGCGCGGCTGTCTTCATTTGCTGTGTGGAGGTGACCGGAGCGGCTGTGTCTGCTGCAGCTCTGGTCACCTCCATTCAGCAGCGCTGGATGCGACGCTGGACCATCCTGGAGTACGCCGGACATGGAGGGCTTTTTGGGGCTGATTAAAGTGGTTAACCAGGGTATATGTTTGTGTTTTTTATTTCTAATAAATGATTTTTCGGGTGTGTGTGTTTATTTACTGTAATTTACAGATTAATCATGGAAGGTGTCTCATAGACGCCTGACATGATTAATCTAGGACTTATTGGCAGCTATGGGCTGCCAATAACTCCTTATTACCCCGATTTGCCAACGCACCAGGGCAAATCGGGAAGAGCCGGGTACAGTCCCAGAACTGTCGCATCTAATGTATGCGGCAATTCTGGGCGGCTGTTGGCTGATATTGTTAGGCTGGGGGGCTCCCCATAACGTGGAGCTCCCCATCCTGAGAATACCAGCCTTCAGCCGTATGGCTTTATCTGGCTGGTTTTAAAATTGGGGGGGACCGCACGCCGTTTTTTTTAATTATTTAATTATTTATTTCACTGCACAGTATAGACACGCCCACCGGCTGCTGTGATTG
Source organism: Anomaloglossus baeobatrachus (assembly GCF_048569485.1). Lineage (NCBI taxonomy): Eukaryota > Metazoa > Chordata > Amphibia > Anura > Aromobatidae > Anomaloglossus > Anomaloglossus baeobatrachus. The sequence continues at coordinate 136,188,894 of NC_134358.1, forward strand.
GGTGCAGTGTGACACCTGTCACTCAGCGTGGGGGCGTGTCTCACTGTAACCAATCATAGGCACCGGTGGGCGGGGAAAGCAGGGAATACGAGATTGTTTAATGGGCGGCCGGCTTTTTTAAAACAGTAAAAGCCGCTGGAGCAGTGTGAACGCCGTGCAGCGCCGGGCCGGGGATCGGAGATCGGTGAGTATGAGAGAGGGGGTAAGAGGGATAGACTGACATGGACAGAGAGAGAGGGACAGAGATAGTGACGGACTGACAGAGATTAGTGAATGACAGACATTGTGAGGCGCTTCAGAACGCAGCTTTTCAGCTGCGCTCTGAAGCAGACCTTTTTTAAGCTGCGGTGCAGAGCGCACACCTGCGCACATAGCCTCAGACATCAAAATCGTATGAGGGATGTCACACGTTTCAATTGACTAGGTTCATACAACAAAACGTCCAATGTATGAGGAATAAACGACGTGTATGCGATCACCGTATTTTCGTTCAATCTTGATTGCACGTAGGTGTCGCACGCAAATACGTCACAAACGATGCAGGATGTGCGTCACTTACAACTTGACCCCGATGACGGATTGAAAGATTTATTGAAGCGTGTAAAGCAGGCATAAGATGCAGATATTGGTGAAATTGAGAGGTCAGACAGAGGTGGGGAGGCAGTCCATGAGGTCATTGCTTCCAGCCCTTTTGTTATTCAAGTAAATGAGTTGGACAGGAATAGTTAAAGGGCCAGGTGTGACCCGCGGTCCATAATTTGTCTACAGGTCTGCTGTAGAGGAATTTTAGCGTAGTATAACTGCTTTATTTGAAATACATACCGTGTTTCTCCGAAAATAAACCCTGCCCCCAAACATAAGCCCCAGCAAGAATTTTTGACCTTTTCGGAGTAAAGCCGGCATTACGCGCTACGATTTATCTGACGATATGTCCGGGGGTCACGATTTCCATGACGCACATCCGGCATCGTTAGCGACGTTCTTGCGTGTGACACCTACGTGCGACTCTGAACAATCGCAAATAGGTTGAAAATCGCTGATCGCTAACACGTCTTTCATTTTCAAAATACTGTTCATCGTTTGGATCGCAGCAGACATATTAGTACGTTTGACACCCTGCAAACGGCAAACAACATCCACACGACCCCCTTGGTCAAACAATATATCGCTGAAAGATTTTGCGTTGCTTGTGCGATCGTTACGTGTGACCGCTAATAAAAGACCTATGTGCGATCTCGGCAAATCGTAACTACGATCTGGGCATGTCACATCGCTAATGAGATCATCAGATAAATCAACGGGGCCTTTAGTCTTAAATATAAGCCCTACCCCAAAAATAAGCCCTAGTTGGGGTTCAATAATGAAGTGTCCATACAGCAAAAAAAGTTAAAGAATACAGCAGGACACTTTATTATAGAAAGCAGGCACCCCCAAAGGAAAGAAGACAGAAGACCCTGCAATCATACTCACCAGATGCCGAACGGGAGGACCTGCAGTAGAGCGCGCGCATGCAGGCACGGGTGCATACACACACTAACACACACGTTGGGTGATACCGTACTGCTCTGGGAACCTGGGATGCAGTGGAATGTGAGGAGCACATGAAGGACTTGCAGTGGAAAGTATCAATGTGTTCCACTGCGGGTCCTCATGTTCCACTGCGCTGCGTCCCAGGTCCATCTGCCGGCCAGAAGCAATACGGTATTACCGGATGTTGTATGCTTGCGATCTTTTGTGGCTGTGAGTCCTGGCCAGAAGCAGGGGAGAACCGCTGTGGAGCATACCTGTTGGCAGCGCACACTGAGGATTGCAGGAGCAATGCAGACGTCAAATTATATCTGGAATAAATAAAATACTTTTTCATAGTATTGCAATTACAATAGAATTACAATATGTTATTTAAGGTGAGTTCACACACAATGTGTTTGGGAATAGTATCACTTATGTTTTTGATGTAGTTTTATAAACCAAAAGACAGAAGACGATTAAAAAGGAATGAAAAGCAACTGAGTGCTAGTTTGATCTGACACTTAGGGGTACTTTGCTCGATAGTCCCCGCCCCTGACGCAGCAGCGATATGTGGTGATAGCTGGTGTAGCGAAAATTATCGCTACGCCAGCTTCACATGCACTCACCTTGCCCTGCGACGTCGCTCTGGCCGGCGACCCGCCTCCTTATTAAGGGGGCGGGCCGTGCGGCGTAATAGCGACGTCACACGGCCAATAGAAGCGGAGGGGCGGAGATGAGCGGGAAGTAAACATCCCGCCCACCTCTTTCCTTCCGCATAGCCGACAGGAGCCGCGGTGAAGCAGGTAGGAGATGTTCCTTGTTCCTGCGACTTCACACACAGCGATTTGTGCTGCCGCAGGAACGAGGAATAGGTGTGGTAGATGCCACTTTTGTGGCTGGATTAATGTTTCTAAATTTTCGGTCAGTGTAGTGACAGGTTTTAAGTACTTTCTGAGAGATTTTGCAAACTGCTTGACAAAAGGGGTAGTATATGTGGCAACATGCACATGCCCAAAAAACTACGTTGGGAAAACGCGACGCGAATTTCGAAGGCGCATAGGAGACGACTTGGGGGATATTCGTCATAAACGAGATACCCCCATCTCTCGTCATATTTGGGAAAATCATGGAGGTGACCCAGGCATACTTAAGTTTGAGGTCTTAGAAGTAATCACACAAAATGAAAGAGGAGGTAATTGGGATAATAAGATCCTTAGGAAGGAAACGGAATGGATTTTTCGTTTGGGATCGGTACAACCAATGGGTCTTAATGAAAATTTAACATATGAGTGTTTTCTGGACTGATGTGTATATTGGGTAGAGACTTTTCTACTGATGACTAGAGAGGGTTCCTCTTGGGGAGGATATTTTCTTTCTCCTCATTGCCCCATTTTTAGCGTGTGGCCCTGTGATATAGGGAAGACTAGAGGAGGTTAGACTGTATTGTCGCTTCTTGTAATATAAACCCCCGCTATTTGGTTTTGGTTTTTATCAAAAGTAATAGTGAGCTAAAGGTCAATAATCTATAATGGAAGGGGTATTATTAAAGTTTGTTAGGGTGTTAATGTCTCCAATTTTTAGGATTAGTAGATTGTCCCTATCCAATAATATATATATATAGATATATATACATTCAGGTCTCCTAAACTATAATTGAGTGTTAGAGGGTTTATATTTATACACTTATTTAGCCCCTATTATATATTTTTTCTGCAGTCAGTTAATAAACAATTTTCTCATTCTTCGTTTTGAGATTACTGAATTTGTGAGAGCTCTGTATGGCCAGTGGGTCTAATTTGAATCTTGCCTTGTATAAACATCCCCTGATCGTGGTCTATGTGTATTTGATACCTTGGGCGCATGCGCGGTGCTGCACTGTGGGAATCTACGTTTAGCCGCTTGGTGAATACTGGTGGCTGCGTGGATGGCGTAGTGCGGCGCATGCGCGGTGGCCTCGATGAGGTATGTGGGAGTGGTGTTGGATTTGTTTATGGGACGGTGTGAGTGACGCGGCTGCGCGCATGCGCGGTCTTGACGGATAGTAGGGGGCGGATTGGACCGGAAATACAAAGGCTCCCGCTCTCATTTAAAAGGCTGCCGGGTGGCTGCTGGCTGGCGTGCTGGTATCCTTATTCCGGGATTCTCCGTGACGGGCGTTATCATGGCGTTTTGCCAGTTTATTCTGTCCTATGTTATTTGGACCCCTGAACTATCGATGTAGTGGTCCTATCCGGCACTCTACACTTTATCTGAGGTGTTTGGGGTAAGTGACATTGGTTGTACTTGTTTGTGTATTTGGAATCAGCTGACTGGGTTTATCCTATGTAGTTTTGGGGCGACAGTGGTATATATATATGTATCTTTGGGCTCTCCATTTTATTTTATATGGAGTAGACCTATAATGGTGAAGTGATCATTTATATATGTGAAGTGGGATAATCACAGTATCTAATGGTTTGGGGAATATCCTGATTTTCAGGAATCTCTATCTTTTTCCCTAAACACTAAAATAGTGGGACTATTTTATAGCTTTATATAGCTAAAGACCTTAATGGATTAGTCTTCTTATGTATATATTAAGAAGTATGTTTCATCTATACTGAGAGACTGTATATATTTCTCTCCCCCTTTTCTAGATCCATATTGAATATTGATATTAAACTCATGGATCAATAAAACCTCCTGATGAACCCTTTGGTTTTATCATACAAGGGGGGAAACGCGTCGAGGTTTAAGGTGTAAATTGTATCCTAAAGAGTGTGAAGCTATCAAGCACAGTGTGTCTAACCATTACCAAAAGGAACCTGCGACATATCACGCTTCTGAAATCAACTACCTCTGTGAAGAAGGATATTTTTAAAAATGTTTCCCTTCAGAATAATTTCCAGTGGATGTGTGATAAATTATTCATCTATCAAGGAACAAGTTGTGGTTATTGGACTTTTTATTTTATACCAACTGTGGCATATATGTGTTTGTTTGTTTTACCATGGAAATTTTTCTAAGTTAACAGTTCAGATGACGGTCTTAGGCCGATATTAAGTCTCTGTCCTGTAGGGAGTGACCTCTTTTGGCATTTCATGGTGTGCACGATATTTAAATCAACAGTTCAATGGATGGGTTTGCACTACATGTTGGGTGTTGGTTCTGTTGGGAATAACCTGAAGGTATTCCAGGGTGCACCCAATTTTGAAGATCATCCCTGTTTTTCCTCTGTTTTTTTTTTTTTTTTTTTTGAATTAAGACTGTGATTTGGATATTGAATAGCAGTCAATGAAAACATCAATAGGGGTTACTAGGGGTGATATCTGGATATCTGTGGTTATATATTATAGGTCTACAACTGGGTAAAGGTTGGAACTGGACATAGAGACGAAAAATCTTTTTGTCTCTATAGTCAGCTCCTATACCATTGATTGGCAGTGAGCTTAGCAGGGGTTTGGAGGGCAAAAATCGAATATTAGTATGAATTGTACACAAACCCTCTAATATCTATAATGTGAATATCTTTATAAATTGTGCACTGCTATTTATTCACTTACCCCCTAACTGGCTGAACCCAGTTGAGACATTGAATGTGTTTATTGTGTCTGTGAGTCAATTTTAGCTTTGTTATAATAAAGGATAATTTTATAATTCTGGGGTTTTCAATATTCTTTGAGATAATTTTTGACCCCATATATATATATATATATATATATATATATATATATATATCGAATTGTATCCGCAGGAACGAGGAACAACATCGGACCGTCGCAGCAAGGTAATTATGGTTTTCGCCGACGCTACACCGATGATACGATTATGACGCTTTTGCGCTCGTTAATCGTATCATCTAGGTTTTACACACTACGATGTCGAGAGCGACGCAGGAAGTGCGTCACTTTCGACATGACCCCACCGACATCGCACCTGCGATGTCGTAGTGTGCAAAGTACCCCTTAGATTAATATCGGACAAAACTATCCAAGCAAAAAAGTACACATGTAAAAAACCCCATATACTATCATATGTACGAGTGCTATCAATGAAAAATACAACTTACCCTTGGCCAAAAAAGACATCTGAATGAGCCTATAGGGGTAATGTTTCTCCATGTGGAGAGTGCCATGTCGGAACCCTACATTTGAGCAAGTGGTGCTCTGAGAATCAGGGCCAAGAGTGTATGTTCAGCAGGAGACCATTTGGTTGTGCAAGTAGGCATTGTGATGTGAAGGCCTGGAGTGCAGAGAATAACTGATGCAAAAAGCAGAAGCAAATACCAATATGAGAATTGGACCTGATGTGTGGACTAAATGGGGCTTTACACGCAATGACATCGCTAACGAGATGTCCTTGGCGTCACGGAATTCGTGATGCACATTCGGCCTCTCGTTAGCGACGTCATTGCGTGTGAAACGCACGAACGACCGCTAACAATCAAAATTACTCACCTAATCGTTGATCGTTGACGTCGTTCTAATCCCAAATATCGTTGCTGTTGCAGGACGGAGGTAGATTGTTTGTCGTTCCTGCGGCAGCACACATCGCTATGTGTGAGACCGCAGGAACGAGGAACAACATCGTACCTGCGGCCGCCGGCAATGAGGAAGGAAGGGGGTGGGCGGGATGTTACGGCCGCTCATCTCCGCCCCTCCGCTTCTATTGGGCGGCCGCTTAGTGACGCCGCTGTGACGCCGCACGAACTGCCCCCTTAGAAAGGAGGCGGTTTGCCGGCCACAGCGACGTCGCTAGGAAGGTAAGTATGTGTGACGGGTGTTAGCGATGTTGTGCGCCACGGGCAGCGATTTGCCCGTGAAGCACAACCGACGGGGGCAGGTGCTTTCACGACGTGTTTAAAGTGGCCTTAACAGTCTGATTGCACAACTGGTAGGGTTAAAGTGGAGAAGTATAGTTGCAGCATGAATGTTGAGGAGAGCAGAGACACAGGCTTGGACTGGCCCACCAGAGGACCAGAGAATCATCCGGTGGGCCCTTGAGGCATGCACTGAGCATTCCTGTATAGAAAATGCCTCCTTCACACATAATAAGCTAGGTAGATGTAGGTATGCAGCAGCTTCAGTTTCTCCACATTTCCTTGTCTATAGCTGAAAGGAAGCATCAGCCAAAAAGCTGGCCTGTGTATCACTTTAGCCAATCCAGAGTAGTGGCATTCAGGAAAGTGTAGAAGTAGGAAGCCATGGCATCAATAAGAAAATTAAATAGGACAGGTAAAGGGGAATGGTGTTGGGATAATGGGATATGATAAGGTGTAATGCCGTCTGGGAAGCTAGGTGAACAGCTGGGGGGACTAGATGATATCCATCTCTGCCCTTCCCTGCATCCTGCATGTTTACTTGAAATAGCAGAATCCAGTACTGGTGCAGAAGGGGGTCAAGGCGTAAACACTAAAGCAGTGCCAGAAATGTAGTGTGAATATTTTAATCCACAGCATGTTAATTCTTTCTGCATATTTTCAAGGTGGATTTCACTCTTTGAAATCCATAGGGTTAAATCTGCAAAATAAAATTGGCAACTGTTTTTTTCCTGTGACCATATCTAGAGATGACTAAAACGATTTGCAGGACCCTGGTCAAGAATCCGTGTTAGTAGCATGCAAGGCTCTTCCTAACTCTTTTAACTAGTTGGCGCAGTGCAATGTCACTGTTATGGTGCAATGCTAGCATGACCTCGCACCAGGCCAACTGATCATATCTGTGGATGCTGTCAGGTATGGGGAAGATGATCAAGGACTAACATCTGCCTGCTAGACCAAAGTCCTGCATACTCTTTTTATCATCTCCAGAGGCAACATAATCCTTTTAAATGACTGTCTTGATAGAGCTAGAGAAGGGCAGATGGAAACCAAGCAGGTGGAAAGGTTTACTTAAGTGACTGGCCACGCCATGATGCATTGAGTGCCTGTACTTGGTTTTGTGATGCCCTGGACTAGCAAGGTCAGCAAGGTCGGCAGACGGTGGTGGCCGTCTGCAGGAGGTGGTGCAAGTCAGCGTAACCGTAGGACCGGGGACGGGCAGTGGCCCACCGGTACCGAGCCGGGGAGCAGATTTGAACCAAGCACAAAGGCAGGGCCATCAGACCCCGACCAGGCTAGGAGCCGCCAACAACGGTCAAATCCGAGAGTGACCAGAACCCCAGGGGCTCCCTAACACCCAAGACCCGACAGAAGGCAACAGTCCACACAGTGAGGATAAAAAGCCGCCGCCATAGACTAGAGATCCAAGGGCCAGCGCCTGCGGGCAAAACGGGCTCCTTCGGTACATACACGTCGGGGAGCGGACTACCAGTGGGAAACCATCTGAGTCAATACATTCTACAACGGTGCAGGGAAAGACAGCCACCATCAACCTGTCCGGGGAGAGCAAAGACACTGCAGCCGGCTGCGGGACCCGTCCATCCAGCCGTTTGGTTTACCAGAGACTCTGTGAATCTGTGCCTGAGTGAGTACAACAGTGCCATAGGGCACCGCGCCACGCTGCCCCGCAACCCTGCACCCCAGCCTTCCTGCCTCCCCGTACCGCCACCGGGCCCCGGGATCACCAACCCCTACCCACGGAGGGGGAACCAACATCCTAGCTGCTCCCTGCCATCGCTCCCGGGATCCCCGTCACCAGCAGCGGTGGTGCCCATTATCACCACGACCCGTGGATGGCATCACGAACTATCTCCCCAAACAAACCACCCCCTTTTCACTCGTGGGCGAGACGCGCTTCTCGAGTCCCCGTGTCCGGCCCACCGCTCGAGCCACCGAGCAGCAGCAGCCCCGGACCCGAGTGTAGCGAGCGTGGCCCCTCCGCCCGCAACAGTTTCACCAGTCATTCTGGTGTGACAGAGTTCCTTTAACAGAATATGGTAGATGCAGAGGTGTACTGCCATTGGCGATAGGCCACACATCTGCCTTGGGCCAGGCAGGTGAGGGGCCCAGTGGTTGAGGGAGCACGATAATGTCCGGTGGCTGACCAAGTACATTAAATGTCTGCGTACAGGATGGAGCAGACTTACTTCTTACGCTGGCTCCACTCTCTGGCTGAATTTGCATAACTACACTCCTTTAGTGACATAGCTTTCAAGCCAGAGAAGATCTCTACACCGGCCAAGAAGTCATTGGTTGGCTGCAAGTCTGTAACATGTCTGCTTATGGGAGCTGTGAGCGCAGCATGTGGAGAGACTGAGCCGAGCTCAGGGGTGGTAGTATTAAGATCAAGATTGATTAAGTATTTTAATGTGTCCCTATGCTGTCTCCCTACTTTAAATAGATTCAGGCTACAGCTATTTAAAAGTGTGGTGAAGGGGAAATGTGCATGTGATATTGCCCATTAAAATGGGGCGAAGGGAAAGTGGGGCAAAGGGGAAACGTGTATGTGATATTGCCCATTAAGTACATTTTATTGTGCATCAAGCTTGCAAAACATGCATGCAGCTATTTACAGGGCACAGAGGGGACAATAAGCTGGATGCACTTTTTGCATATTATTCCCCCTGTAAGGTGCAAATTTTGCATCCAGCTAGTTACAAGGGGGATATGTAAGGGTGTGGACCTATAGTTGTGTACACCCTGAAGACACCCCCTCTGGACCCTGAGCTCATGAGAAATGTAAGTGCACTCTGGAGGTGCTGGCGGCCACTGCCTCCCCGATCCTATGACACGTGGAGGAGGCCATTGGAGGAAAAGAGAAAGGCTGCCTGAGGAGAGAGTGGTGCAGTTTCAGCACCCTTGTTGGCCATTGGCCATAGAAAAGGAACAGTTCTGTGAGCACCCCTCAATTTCAGGAAAGTTTTTGTGAGTCCCCAAAAGAGGACTATTGGAGTTGGAGGCTGCTGGGCCTTTTTTAGGGCAGAAGAAGAAAGCCCTGTTGGCAAGATGAGGCCTGTATGAGAACTGTTTGTTTGTTTGTAGAGAAGGATGACAGTATGGCAATGTCATTTGGTGTTGGGTGCCATTTCAGTTCTCATCTCCAGCAGCAAAACAGCTACAATCAGCCCTAGCCTTAAGTCTGCTTTACAAGTTGCAATTTCGCATACGATATCGCATCGTATATGCAGCACGTTCAATTTGTTGAACGTGCCACACAAACGATTAACCCCCGTCACACGTACTTACCTTCCATACGACCTCGATGTGGGCGGCGATTGTCCACTTCCTGGAGTGGGAGGGACGTTTGGCGTCACAGCGACGTCACGCGGCACCGGCCAATAGAAGCGGAGGGGCGGAGCTGAGCGGGACATAAACATCCCGCCCACCTCCTTCCTTCCACATTGCTGGCCGGGAGCCGCAGGACGCAGGTAAGATCTGTTCATCGTTCCCGGGGTGTCACACACTGCGATGTGTGCTACCCCGGGTACGATGAACAATCTGACGTTCAATTCTAGAGAAATGAACGATGTGCATGCGATGAACGTTTTACCGTTCAATCGCAATCACACGTAGCTGTCACACACTGCAATGTACCTTACGATGCCGGATGTGCGTCACTTACGACGTGACCCCGCCGACACATCGTAAGATACATTGCAGCGTGTAAAGCGGGCTTAAGTCACAGCTATTGTGTTGACTTACTTTCTCTGTTATCAGTAAGGGGAACATTTTTTAGGTTCTTTGGGGATTGAATACTTTAATGTAAACTCCTATCCACCATGTTCCAGACTATTATATTAAAGCAGCAATGCACTTAAAGGGGTTGTCTAGTCTTAAGGGTGCTTTACACGAGACGATGGATCGTGCGATGCATCGTCGGGGTCACGGTTTTCGTGACGCACATCCGGCATCATACACGACGTCGTCTCGAGTGAAACCTCTGAGCGACGCAGTATCACTCACAAATCGTGAGTCGTGTACTCATCCCTCAGTTTCATAATATCATTTATTTTTACTTGTGCCGGTTGTTCATCGGTCCTGTGGCAGCACACGTCGCTCCGTGTGACACCCCGGGAGCGATGAACTCTGCTTACCTGCGTCCCACGGCTCCTGGCGGCAATGCTGAAGGAAGAAGGTGGGCGGGATATTTACATCCCGCTCATCTCCGCCCCTCCGCTTCTATTGGCCGGCGGCTGTGTGACATCGCTGTGACGCCGAACGTCCCTCCCCATTCAGGAAGTGGATGTTCGCCGCCCACAGAGAGGTCACTCAGCAGGTAAGTACGTGTGACTGGGGTAAATGACTTTGTGCGACACGGGCAGCGATTTGCCCGTGACGCACAAATGACGGGGGTGGGTACGATCGATCGTGAAATCGCACGATCGGTCGTCCCATGTAAAGCAGGCCTTAAGGGGGTGTTACACGCAGCAATATTGATAAGGTGAGTATTTTCCATCGTTAACAGTCGTTCCTTGCTCTCACACACAACGACGTTACTATTGATGCCGGATGTGCGTCACGGAATCAGTGACCCCGGCGCTATATCGTTAGATCCGTCGTTGCGTGTAACGGGGCCTTTAAAGTATAAGTGTGGCATCACTCTATGCAGAATACTCTTTACTGTGCCTTATGAGGATTCTCCGGTGCTCTTTCCTGGAGTTGGCAGTCATGTGACCTTCGAATATGCAATTTGCATACTTCAAATCCCATTCCAATAAAATTGTATTCAGCCTCGTTCAATACACTTGCTTTGAGAAAGACCAAATGCAGTTTAGTCAACATGTGACCATTCTGTATGTATGCAAATCACATACTTGCAGTCATGCCCCTGACACTCCCAGCACCAGCAGTGAGAATCATAAATGTGCGCAATACACAAGATGTGAGGATTCACAAGTCTGCAGTCAGATAGAGTGACGGAAGACATGTAGCTTAAAGAGGGCTTTACACGCTACGATATTGTTAATGAATTATCGTCGGAGTCACGGTGTTTGTGACGCACATTCGGCGTCATTAACGATATCGCAGTGTGTGACACTTATGAGCAACCTTAAACAATCGCAAAAGTGGTCAAAATCGTTTGCCGTGGAGAGGTCGTCCTGAAACAAAAAATCGTTTCTGCTTATTAGCGATGTTGTTCGTCGTTCCTGCGGCAGCACACATTGCTGTGTGTGACACCATAGGAGCGACGAACATCTCCTTACCTGCCTCAACCGGCAATGTGGAAGGAAGAAGGTGGGCGGGATGTTACGTTCCGCTCATCTCCGCCCCTCCGCTGCTATTGGACACCTGCCGTGTGACGTCGCTTTGACACCGGATGAACCGCCCCCTTAGAAAGGAGGCGGTTCGCCAGCCAGAGCAATGTCGCTAGGCAGGTAAGTGCGTGTGATGGGGTTAATCGAGGTTGTGCGGCACAGGCAGCGATTTGCCCGTATCGCACAACCGACGGGGGCGGGTATGATCGCAGCATTTAAAACCCGCTTTAGACTGGACAACTCCTTTAACTTAAACCACCATAACAGTAGACTGCAGTAATGATGCATGCTCAGGAGCTGTGCTGTGTAATCTAGCTCGGGAGCCAGCTGTGTTACAGTGGACATCCCTCTTTATTGGCATGACGGTACATATAGACAAACAGGTGAAATTTCTATATAATGTTAGTGTGGGCTCCTGGAATTGGTTTTACTGGTGAGCCACGGGCACCTCTATCCGGCACTGAGAGTATATATATGTTTTTGGAAAACGTCTGCTGTTTCGGTATTAATAATACAAAAGGCTCCATATTGGATGACTATAAATAAAGCCACATTGAACTGTTCCTAACATTTAGTTTCTGGTCCTGGAGCCAGTGTATGCTATAAAGGGCGCAGAGACATACTGCTTCCCCCTCTTACATACTCACGAGACAATATGATTTCTGATATTCCAGCAGCACCCTCGTTGTCAGTTAAAATGAATTTTACTGTACAATACATACATACAGCATTCATCTACAAGAATTCTGGAAAATAATTAACAATTAACTGAGGGTATTTTCTTCAACTTAAAATAAGACATCTAAAGGCACAGATGATTAGAGAGCTGTTGATAAGAGGATATACAAATTAGAAATATTGTTCTAATTCCCATTCTAGGCTGTTTAATATTCACAGTACTTTCCCTCTGTGACCAAACCATCCAGAAATCAATGGAAAATACAACCAAGAATGCAAAAGAATACAGCTCTAATTGCAGCATTTACTTATGGTATATTAATACACCATTCAAATTTAGAATGAGTAGTGAAAAAGCTAGGGATGTAGTGATAAGGGTACACATATAGTCCTCACATGTGGACCCAATGCCCCCATAATTACTAAGGTACTTAAAAGAGATGAATTAATCTATCTACAAAGGATCAAGTTTGAGTAAAATTTTCTAAAATCCACAGTTCCATGCAAATTCAAGCAATCTGTGATTTGATTCAATAGCAGAAAAAAGAAAAGCGGCACTTCACATTTGCTGGAAAGTCAACACACTCAGTGAGCAAGCTAATCGCCTTTGGTGCAGCTTCTGACACGCCCGCACGGGGAACTCGGGGCACTCCTAAACTGGGCCGGTCCTTATCTGGGAGAATGTCGTGGCGGCAGGCCCGATTCTGTGACCCCAGCGGTGTCGTTTAAAAGGGATATTAGTGAGGATGATAGTACGTGGGGTACTTGGCCAGGGGTAGCCAACGCTGCAGGATGGGACTTCTAGGGCAGATGGTGATGCAGCTGAGTTGACATAGCTCTCCACAGGTAGAGATGGGCCCCAGGGCCGGAGGCACAGGTGAATAACGAAGCGACACAGGGATGCAATCTCAAGGTTTTTACTCACTGTAGCAGGTTACAAGGTAACACGACTAGTCTAGTCAGTGACTGCCTTTGGAGTGCTGGGTTCCACTGTGATGGGCTCCAGTTGATCCCGGGTAGTTTAGAGGTCATAACCGGTGCACCCTTCTAATTTCCTTCCCTGGTCGTCTTCCTGCGCTGACTTCTCACCCGCCTGTCCCGCACCTACGCACACAGGACCCTGAGACGGTGTCTGCAGACACTGTCGGGTGGCTTGAAGCTCTATCTTTTGGCCCTATGTGGTCACCTTCCAGCGGATTTGTGGGCGGAGTTGGCTTTTGTACTAGCTGTATCCTTAGCCTTCGGTTTTACTAGATGAGTATGTTGGTTCTTCTCCTCTAGTCTAGGGATCGGATTCCTGTCTACGGCCAAGTCCCTCCACTCCAATATGTTGTATGTGGAACGAGACCACGGTTGTATGGCGCACTTCCCATGGGCTCTAGGATCCCTTCTCTCTTGTGCCTGGGTCGAGCTGCACCAGCTCCAGACCACAAGTTTTCACTCCTCCACTGCTCCTTCCGACTGTCTAACATCCTACAGGCTGCTCCTACTAACTATGCTCCACCCTCCAGCAGCGGACATTACCCTGGTCTGATGGAGTGTTGCTGATGAGAGTGTCCGTGTTTTGTGTATACTGGTGGATGACCTCTTCCTTACACAGGGATGGGGCACAATACCTCTGGCTGAGATGCAGTACCTCTGTGGCGACTGAAGCCTCAGGGGCACCACTCTTCCCCCCAATGCTCTGCAGCAATCTGGCTGGGTTACACCATGTGATCAATCAGGGGATCTATCAAAGGCAGTATAAAACATATGGCCCAACCAAGGAACGCCATTTCATGTCTGTATAGTGTAGGGATAGGAACTCAGAGCACACAGGATTGGGATAGAAAAAGGCCCAATGTGATTGTGTTGTACGACTTCAGTGCCGACATACCAGATTGAGAATGGAAGTGATAGTCTCCATCTCTAAATAGAACTCCAAGATACAAGTGACATAGAGTGAAGTATTGTAGCGTCTCATCATCACCACTCAGTGTGTTATTGTGAATAGTTGCTTTTTTCACATATTGACAGATTTGCAACTAAATTTGAATTCAAAGGTTGCTTGTTTGTAAATTAAAGTTTGATCCTTGTATTCTGAGACACCCCAATTTCTTTTAGAAAACAAAAATCTTCCAAATACCTGAAACTTAAACACAAGTGTTTACCTAATAAAGTTTGTGTGCTATTTAAATTATTTGAGCCTGCTTTATTGCTCGAATACTTGTCTAATATTAGACTTGAACACACACACCATCTGAATACTGTGGAAAGCTGTACGGGCTTTTTGTACTCTCATCCTACTTTGTAAAGGTACATGGCTATTATTTTTTTTTTATTTACCTTTAATATGATGAAAATATTTGTTACCAGTCATGTAGCAACTTTGCAACTTAGCATTTAGGTTTTATTAAATTACTTTTCATTTAATGTAAATTTTCATTCAATGTCATAATTTAAAAAATAAAAAGAAGTAACTAGTCATATTTAACAGTCATAAGTATTACAGCAATACTGCTGGCTGTTGGCGCAAATTACTTTTTCCATACACGTTTACATGTGACATCTTTATTTAGTATTACTTTTTTTTATTTAGGCACAAATTGAAACAAATTGAATGTTAAAGTTCTGTCCAAAAAAGAGAATTTTGTTACTTACCGTAAATTCTTTTTCTTATAGATCCGTATTGGGAGACCCAGACCATGGGTGTTTAGCTTCTGCCTCCGGAGGACACACAAAGTACTACACTTAAAAGTGTAGCTCCTCCCTCTGAGCTTATACACCCCCTGGTAGCCAGTCCTAGCCAGTTTAGTGCAAAAGCTGAAGGAGAATAGCCACCCACAAGTAGAACCGAGTAAGAACCGGAACAACCGGAGACTCTGTCCACGACAACAGCCGGTGATAACACATGGAACAAGAAAATTGCCAACAGGCAACAGGGAGGGAGCTGGGTCTCCCAATACGGAACTATAAGAAAAAGAATTTACGGTAAGTAACAAAATTCTCTTTTTCTTTATCGTTCCTTTGGGAGACCCAGACCATGGGACGTTCCAAAGCTGTCCCTGGGTGGGAATAAACAGAAAAAACTAAGAAGTAGGCGGAGCCTAACTTCACAAGTGGGCGACAGCCGCCTGAAGGATGCGTCTGCCCAAGCTCGCATCTGCCGAAGCATGAGCATGCACTTGGTAATGCTTCGAAAAGGTATGCAGGCTAGTCCAAGTGGCAGCCTGACAGACTTGTTGAGCCGTAGCCTGGTGCCTAAAAGCCCAAGAGGCACCGACAGCTCTGGTCGAGTGTGCTTTGATCTTGATGGAGGAAGACTTACGGGCCCGAGTCATAGTGGAGATGACTTCAGGAGGAATACCAGAAGCCGTCAAAATCCAGGACTCAAGAGCCACGCCGTCAATTTGAGTGCCGCAGAATTCGGGCGGAAAAACGGACCTTGCGAGAGCAGGTTTGGACGGTCCGGAAGATGCCACAGCATCTCCACGGACAGTTGGAGCAGGTCCGGATACCAAGCTCGCCTGGGCCAGTCCGGTGCAATGAGGATGACTCGACGGCCCTCCATTCTGATCTTGCGCAGGACTCTGGGCTAGAGAGCTAGAGGGGGAAACACGTAGGACAGATGAAACTGGGACCAGTCTTGAACCAGAGCGTCCGCGGCGAAGGCCTGAGGATCGTGGGAGCGAGCCACGTAAACCGGAACCTTGTTGTTGTGATGGGATGCCATTAGGTCCACGTCCGGAGTGCCCCACTTGCGGCAGATTGACTGAAACACTGCCGGGTGCAGGGACCACTCGCCACCATCCACGGATTGACGGCTGAGATAATCTGCCTCCCAGTTTTCTACGCCAGGGATGTGGACTGTGGATATGGTGGACTTGGAGTCCTCCGCCCATTGAAGAATGCGTTGGACCTCCAACATTGCCAGGTGGCTGCGTGTCCCGCCTTGGTGATTGATGTAGGCAACCGCTGTCGCGTTGTCTCTTACTGGACTCGAATGTGCCTGCCCGCCAACAGGTAGTGAAAGGCTAGGAGAGCTAGAAGCACAGCTCTGGTTTCCAGCACATTGATTGAAAGGGCTGACTCGGACGGAGTCCAAGTGCCCTGAGCTCTGTGGTGGAGATGTACCGCTCCCCAGCCGGATAGGCTGGCATCCGTGGTGAGAATCACCCAGGACGGAGCCAGGAAGGAGCCCTTGGGACAGGGAGAGGGGTCGAAGCCACCACTGAAGAGAGCTCCTGGTCCGTGGCGACAGAGCCACTAACCTCTGTAAGGAGGAAGGCCACTTGTCCCAACAGCAGAGAATGTCCAGCTGCAGAGGACGCAGATGGAACTGGGCAAAGGGAACCGCCTCCATGGAAGCCACCATTTGACCCAGCACCTGCATCAGGCGCCTGAGGGAATAACGGCGGGGCCTCAGGAGAGAGCGCACCGCTAGCCGGAGAGACTGCTGTTTGATTAAGGACAACTTCACAAGTGCTGGCAAAGTCTCGAACTGCATCCCTAGGTACGTGAGACTCTGAGTCGGAGTCAGAGTGGATTTGGGAAAATTGACAATCCACCCGAATTGGGCTAGGGTGGCGAGAGTGAGTGAAACACTCCGCTGACAGTCTGCGCTGGATGGACCCTTGACCAGAAGGTCGTCCAGATAAGGAAGCACTGCTAACCCCTGGAGGTGCAGGACCACAATCACTGACGCCATGACCTTGGTGAATACCCGAGGGGCCATGGGTAACCCGAAGGGGAGAGCCACGAATTGGAAATGATCCTCTCCTATCGCAAAACGTAACCAACGCTGATGTGACACTGCGATTGGCACATGTAGATAGGTATCTCTGATGTCGATGGACGCCAGGAACTCCCCTTGGGTCATAGAGGCAATGACTGATCGCAGAGACTCCATGCGAAAATGCCGCACCCGGACATGCTTGTTGAGAAGCTTGAGATCCAGGATGGGCCGGAAGGTACCGTCCTTTTTTGGAACTAGGAAGAGATTTGAGTAAAAACCTCTGAACCGTTCCTGAGCGGGAACTGGGACAATCACTCCGTTTGCCTGCAAGGACGCCACGGCCTGCGAGAAGGCGGCGGCCTTGGAGCAGGGGGGAGTTGAGAGAAAAAATCTGTTTGGAGGGCTGGAAGAGAATTCTATCCTGTAGCCGTGAGATATGATGTCTCTCACCCACTGATCGGAGACTTGCTTTAACCAAGCGTCGCCAAAGTGGGAGAGCCTGCCACCGACTAAGGACGTGGCTGGAGCGGGCCGAGAGTCATGAGGAAGCTGCCTTAGTGGCAGAACCTCCTGCGGTCTTCTGCGGACGCGCTTTTGGGTGACAGTTGGATTTCTGATCCTTGGCTGAGTTAGCGGACGAGGCGGAAGGCTTAGAGGATGACCAGTTAGAGGAACGAAAGGAACGAAACCTCGATTGATTCCTACCCTGGGCGGGTTTCCTGGTCTTGGTTTGTGGCATGGAAGTACTCTTCCCGCCAGTAGCTTCTTTAATGATTTCATCCAGCTGTTCACCAAACAGCTGTGAACCAGCAAAAGGGAGCCCAGCAAGAAACTTCTTGGAAGAAGCATCTGCCTTCCACTCTCGAAGCCACAAAATCCTGCAGATAACAAGAGAATTAGCTGAAGCCACGGCAGTGCGGTGAGCAGCCTCTAGCATGGCAGACATGGCATAAGATGAAAAGGCTGAAGCCTGAGCAGTTAAGGTAACCATCTCAGGCATAGATTCCTTGGTGAGGGAATGCATCTCCTCTAGAGAAGCAGAGATAGCTTTGAGAGCCCACACTGCTGCAAAAGTCGGGGAAAACGCGGCCCCCGCAGCTTCATACACAGATTTGGCCAGAAGGTCAATCTGACGGTCAGTGGAATCCTTAAGTGAGGTGCCATCAGCCACCGACACAACGGCCGGGCTGATAGCCTAGACACCGGAGGGTCTACCTTTGGGGAGTGAGACCACTCCTTGACCACCTCAGGTGGAAATGGAAACCGGTCATCAGAACCACGCTTTGGAAAGCGTTTGTCAGGGCAGGCCCTGGGTTTGGTCACAGCGGTCTGAAAACTGGAGTGGTTAAAGAACACACTCTTCACTCTCTTAGGCGAGGTAAACTGATGTTTTTCTGCCAAAGAGAGTTGCTCCTTTGACACTGGCGGATTGAGATCCAGCACAGAATTAATAGAAGCAATCAAATCACTAAGATCTGAGTCACCCTCAGAGAAATCGATGGGATACATAGCCTCCGAGCACCCAGTGAGGGCATCCTCCTCATCTTGAGAGTCAGCTCTTGAGACAGAGCCGTGGGATGGGGAGGGGGAGGAAACCCTGTGCCTTCTCTTAGAAGGACGGGGTCTGGGATCAGATGATGAATCCTCCGTGAGCTCTGATGGACGGAAGTCAGAGGATAGGAGTCCTCTGTCAAGAGTATTAGAGGCACCCTGTGAGGGGGGCTGATGCATATTCATCAAAGTCCTGGACAAAAGTCCCATGGACTCAGCAAATGACTGGGATATGGACCTAGACAAGGACTCTACCCAGGCCGGGGGTTCAATCACAGGTGCAGCAGCAGCCTGAGAGACTACTGGGGG
Source organism: Anomaloglossus baeobatrachus (assembly GCF_048569485.1). NCBI lineage: Eukaryota > Metazoa > Chordata > Amphibia > Anura > Aromobatidae > Anomaloglossus > Anomaloglossus baeobatrachus. The sequence continues at coordinate 136,207,768 of NC_134358.1, forward strand.
TGAGACTCCAGGCTGTGGCACCGCCAAGTTAGAGCAACCATCACAGTGTGGATAAATGCTCGGCTCAGGCAGCAGGAGCTTACATGCAGTGCATGCAGAATAAAGCTTTGGAGCCTTGCTCCTTGTGTGAGACATGCTGCTGGAGTGGGGGCTTTGCAGAGAATGAACCCCAGGGAGAATATACAGAGGTCCACAACTGGAGACCGGCTGTGGCTTACCAGACCGCTGAGCGCGGTGTTGTGTGCCCTCCAGATCCCGAAGCCCGGTCCCCCAGAGCGCAGCACCTCAGCAGAGATGCAGAATGCAGGATGTCCCAGAGCAGAGTGAACTCTGCCTGAGAAATGGCCGCCGGAGCGAAGAGAGGGGGCGGAACTAGGGGCGTTCCTATAAAAGAGCGGGAACTGGAGGGCTATAGAGACCTGCCGAGAAGGAGGGACGCCCCAGCAGTGGGGAGTGTCCCTCCCCTGTGTAGAACGGCCGCCGGGAGGAGCCGAACCTGTCCCTCTGCATGAGTGACATGCGAGGGCAGGAAAACGAAACTAGGCCTCCGGCGAAGCCGGGGCCTAAATTTAAGCAGCGAGGCCGACAAGCAGGCACCATCGGCGCGGTTGTCGGGCAAAAGCTGGAGAACCCGCCGTAAAAGTTAAAAACAATCACATACAGCATACTCTCCCCTTACAATAAAGAACCGGGACCCCCAACATAAACGTCTCAGGTAGTTAGCTGCTGAGACGCAGGGCCATGTCCCTGGGGATGAGTGCTCCGGTCCAACAGAATCCTCAAGGGGCTGTGGATGGAGACCGGACTCCTGCCAGGCATGGAGACCGTGCTGGCTCCCACTTCAAGCCAGAGCCCAGAAGGGATGGTGAAGGAGCGCCGTATGTAAGGCTTCAGCCTTGTAAATCAACCTTAACAACACCGCCGACACAGTGGGGTGAGAAGGGACATGCCGGGAGTCCAGACATGGACCCGCTTTTCTTCAAACGCTTTCCAAAAGTCAAACAATCAGATGAGAATGCATGTGTGGATGTATGACCTCCTGAACACAAAGCGATAAACTGGCTAGGACTGGCTACCAGGGGGTGTATAAGCTCAGAGGGAGGAGCTACACTTTTAAGTGTAGTACTTTGTGTGTCCTCCGGAGGCAGAAGCTAAACACCCATGGTCTGGGTCTCCCAAAGGAACGATAAAGAAATGTAAGTTTGGTAAGTGACAGCAAAACACCTAGTATCATGGATGAGAAAATGGTTGCTTGTAGTGGCAACTCTAAAGGTTGCTTTACACGCTGCAACATTGCTAGCGATTGCTAGTGATGTCTCGAGCGATAGCACCCGCCCCCGTCATTCGTGCGACATATGGTGATCACTGCCGTAGCGAACAATATCGCTACTGCAGCGTCACACGCACATACCTGTTCAGCGACGTCGCTGTGACCGCCGAAACAATCCCTCCTTCAAGGGGGAGGTGCGTTCGGCGTCACAGCGGCGTCACAAAACGGCCGCCCAATAGAAGAGGAGGGGAGAAGATGAGCGGCCGGAACATGCCGCCCACCTACTTCCTTCCTCCTTTCCGATGGACACAGGTAGGATGATGTTCATCGTTCCTGCGGTGCAACACACAGCGATGTGTGTTGCCGCAGGGACTACGAACAACTGGCGGAATGAAACACCAACGACATTATGATTTGGAGCGACGTGTCAACGATCAACGATTTTTGCCGTTGATCGTCGCTCCTAGCTGTCACACGCTGCGATGTCGCTAACGACGCCGGATGTGCGTCATAAACACCGTGACCCCGACGATATATCGTTAGCGATGTCGCAGCGTGTTAAGCATTCTTAACACTACCATTTGTGCTAGAAGCAGCCATCCTAGCAGTAGTACCAAACCCAAGTCACATTTGGACTCCTTTGCAAACTTTAGCATGCACAGTAGATGGGAGGGAGTGGAGGGTATAATGGAGTATATACCCCATGGCTCATCTCAATCACAGAAGGATAATGTAGCTGTAGTAGGTGCGCAGTGCCCCATGATATATATACATAATGTTGAGTAATATAAATACATGCATTAGTATCTAAGTGGTGTTTAGAGAGGAACAGGTTCCATATGTAGCAGAGTTAGAAATGTAGACTAGGATGCCAAATTCTGACATCTAGTGGTCGGATTAGGTCAGCAGTAAAGTGAGATTTTAGATAAGATAGAGTTAAGGTAGAAAAAGGGAGGAGTGACAGGTGGCAGGGTGAATGGCTAAACAAAGCAGCTCTAGAGACGTGGGTTCAAAAAGGAGAGGACATGGCCTCAGTGCTAGGTCTAGTCAGGGAACCCTGAGGTAACCGCTGGAGGTCTAGAGTCTATGGCTCACCCTGGCGGGCTTGGAGAGTTGTCTGGCTGCAGAAGTTGTTCGGGCCCAACAACGGATGAAGGTGTGCGGCATAAGGGGGAAGGAGTCGCAGATCCAAGAGTATTGAGGATAAAGTCCGAGATAGCAGGGGACAGGACAAAAAAATAGTACCCCTCAGAGAAAGAAAGGTAGGCCATGTCTGTCATAATGGTGTGAAGAAAAAGTAAACAAAACCGTTTGGCCAAGCGAAATATGGTGTTGCATGTCTCACTATCTTTCGGTTTCATGTAGCCCCACGGGAAAATGAATTGCTCACCCCTGCTCTAGTGCACTTTAAAAAAAATAAGAAGCTTTGCTAAAAGCATTATTAAAAATCTCTCATCTAGAGCTTCTATACAAACAAATCTTATGTAGCATGATGGTGAATTCCCACTTCTTTCCATCTGTCACTTACTGCTAGGCAATGTGGTTACAAATGACTGGATCTTTTGAAATTCAAATTCACCAACAAATTTACCCACAAAATTTATTTTCTTGGAAATAAATTTGAGTGAATCTAAATACTTGAGAAAGCTTGTAATTACTCTGATAATAGACATGGAGTTAGAGGAGAAAGAGGATCCTGGTGACCATAAGAACTTACATTCTACAGAAGAGAGACTTACACAGTGACTGGAGATGGAAAAAGACTCTGCCCTACAAACTGTGCTCCACTGGGAAACGCTTGACAGTTCCAGGAGGGATTTGTCCGGTCATTGATTCCTGTATTACTCCCAATTACCCCTTACCTTGTATAATTAACACACCGACACTGCTTATGACTTGGTTGAATTGGCCACAGCAGCCCTTTATTGCCTATTGTTTACACACTAACACAAGGGGGCGCCGTCCAACGGGCGTCCCCAACATTTAACAATAGGTAATATCATAATAATACAGTACGTAATCCAATACGTAACCCTGGGTAGGCCCGGTTAAGAAACCACCTTCCACTACCAAAACATGATCCCTGGCCGCAACACACACCGGGCCGGAGATGAGGTATTAATCACCTACGGATCAATACTCCAACCTTGCAGGACCTCATGCCTGCAAGATCCCTGTAACCAGAGCCACTATATCCTACAAGTGACTCTCCAATCAAATAACATTATCCGTTAAACCACCTCTGGACCAGACCTACCCCCACCACAGGACAGGCCACGTGACACCTTGCGTGGCCTGGACCCCCACACACCCAAAGCTTGCTTCTCTAACCTGCAAGCCGAAACCAACCGTTAAACCCTTCCATCCATCAACTTAAGCTCTGAGCCTCCCATATGCACCAGCCAACGTTACCAGTTCACCTTACTACACTGCACTACCATCATCCTTGGTGACCGCACATGCCACCTCAAATCTCTTCGAACCTACCCGTATCCCAATTTATTCACTTTTTTTTTTTTTTTTTTTAAATCTCCCTTCAATACGGGCCATGACACCATGGCCACCCCATAAGGCCATCACCATGTATCAATCACCCCTGATACCACGACTCGGTACCCAAAACAACATACAGGAATCCACCTCATTCCTTTCCACACCATCCTACTTATAAGCCAGTACCACCCCGTAGTACTAAACAACTTTTAAGTAACCCTGTTTCCTCCTCAACAGGGACCCAGCCACATCACTGGCTCCCTCTGACGGCCACTCAGGCACACCCCGACACACCGTGCCACGAGCTCCCAAACCATGCCTGGATCACTGCCATGCCCCACCGGCATCAGTTAAACCAATTAACTGCAACACTGACAGTACCATCGGCCTACCCATTACTGACCAAATAAACTGCCATACCGTCACCCCGCCCCTCCTCCTGGCTCCAGCTGAATTCAACTGCAACTGGGGTTAATATATTCCATACAGGATCACACTTACACTGCCTACTTAACTGGGTCACCTCGTACCTTGAACCAGGTTCCCCCCGGGAAACGGCTAAAGTGACCCCCACTTGGCAATAATTCTGATCCATAACCTCCAAATTTCCCGAAAAGTTGTGCTAGCAGCCTAACCAGGAGGCGAGGGAATAAACCGCCCTCGGCCTTCTCCCAGACTTGTAACACATGCATTAGACATACCACTCCCTAGAGCAATAAATCACTAAATCGGTTCTCCCCCGACCGATGTAGCCCGTCATCAAAACCCTCTGAAAACAACAAGGCTCAATCTGCCATACCCAGAAAAGTTCTAAGACCTTCCCACGTACTCAACCACCACACTATTTGACAACCATCATCCGAATTTGGGCCCCTTTAACTTTCCAGGAAGCCCACCCGACCTAACGGAACCATGTCCACCAAAGTTAACACGCCTACAAAACCACCACACAATCACAACCCTCGCCCTGCACCCATGGCTGAAGCAAAGATGCCGAAGCATTACTTTCAATCCCCAAGGTCCCCAACAACCTCTCCAAACAATAATTTGCGTCCCACTTCCTTCCGCATACCACACCAACGACAAGTTGCCTGCACTACAAAGTACACCGTAAAATTGCCCCCCATACCACTATCCTGATTGACTCCATACGCAACTATCGGCATCAGGAGACACAAACTTTCCAAACACCATATCCAAACATATTGTTCCTAACCTTGTAACACACAACCCCCTGCGAGCCCTCATATCAGAGGTCCAAACCCAACTTGCATCGCCCCCCATCCTCACGGGTATACAAGGAATGCCATCGTTACATCTGCAGCCCCCCATTGCTGATTACCGAGTTCACCAGCAACCGCCCAAAGCTGCCCATCACCTACAGGAACCCCAATTCAGGCCCGCCGGGCCCCCAGTCCCCCCAGCACCAAACTCCATAATGGGATAATAAGAGAACTAACCACGAAGTAGCCACTAGGCTACCATCCACCAACTTAATCCATCCAGCGCCCAGGACCAAGCCATACTGCCCTCGAACTAACGATACCCCAAACCGTACCAAACACGCCGCACACAAGATGCGGTTCCAAACCCACAAGGAAAAACCATGACACCAACCAACCCCTCACCAGCTCCCACAATTCCAATCTCCTTACTCCACTTATCCACAGCAACCCTAACGCCATACCGGAGTCCTGCCCTCACACTCATCACTCACAAAATCCCCCGAAAACTCCCCGCACACTCCGAACTGCGGGACCGCTTTGCCTATATACCTCAGCCAGCATAATCCAACCAATATGAACTACCATGCAGAATAAGATTCCTCATAAAACCCGACCAATGAACCATCAAATAAATGCTCCGTCTCCCCTGCTTGCGCAAGCCGAGATCATCAGCACCTGTAACCAATCCTCAATGACCTAAAATTGCATCCCCCACCCTGAACTGTGACCACCTGCCTGACGCCACATGCACCCCCATCCTGATGTCCTTCTCCCTCCCCGCCGTCGTCGTCCACTTCACTTCCATCTTGGATGCGTGAGGCAGCTCCGCCACGCCGCCCCCACCACGGCCACCCATGCGAGCCGCCGCGTGGGCATAGTTATCTCCCGCTCCGTTGCTTGTCCCGCGGTGACAGCCCCAGGAGACCGTCCTGTCCTCCGTGCCTCCACCCCAGGTCTTGACGTCTTGCGACTGTGCCCCTCCCCCTCACCGATTGCCGGGGGGGGGCTCCACACCCGACCTCACTGACGCCCGGCTCTGGACCGCAGCCGTCACTGTTCCCGGCCCTCCAGGGCCACCGCAGGCCTCCTGTCACCAGATCCTCCCTCCCCAAAGAAGACCGCCGCTACCGGGGGGCTGCACGATCGACGTACGTGACCGGGCGGTCCCTCAGAGTTCCCATCGTCAGGCTCACTCACCGCCACCAGGGACCGTCACACCCGACCTTCTCCTGGCACCCGATCTCCTGCCGTCCGCAGCCCCGCGGTCCCCCCGCCGAGTGCGAGGGGTTCTGCTGGCCTCACTCTGCCGCCGGACGCGCTCCCAGCCAGGAGCCGCCGTAGTTACTCCTACTCCAGCCGGAGGCCCGGGCCCTGAAGTCGGCCCTCGTGTTGGCCACTCCCACCTCCCGGCCGGAACGCAGATTCCTCCCGCCGGCCGGAGCAGCCGCCAGATTCTGCTGCTGCTCGGCCCGCCGCGGAGGGTCCCTGGAGGGGCTCTGACATCACCTCCTCGCCCCCCCTGCACCCGGGGAATACCTGCGGGGGGGGCCATAACCGTCGCCCGCTGCTACTGGGGGAGCGAGGGGAAGGCGCCAATGGGTAACCCCGGCAGCCCTGATGTGGGACTGCACTGCCAGCAGGGGCCCGTGCGCCGCTACCGCTGATCACCTGGAGATCCTCTCTGCAATCCCTGTTCCGTTCAAGCTGCAGATCTGCAATGTCCGGATCCATCAGGCTGGATGTCATGATGGAGGTTCCCCAGCCCGTCCAAGCTGTCGTCCAGGAAGTGCAAGAGAAGGTAACTGGCTCCCACCTCCTCCTATATATCCTTGCAGCTCCTCCTTTTCCTCCCACCATACTACCCTCCCTAACCAATCATCATCTTCTTCCACCTTCTTATGATATCACCATTTAACCCCATCAACTCCCTACCCTCCAGACTGTCATGTCGCCCCTACACCCTATGGGTTCCATGGCTTTCTGATCTGTGATGACCATTGACCACCACTTTACAAGGTATGATAATCTGCTAGATGTCATCATAGCTACAAGGCATTATGAGAACCCAGTGTGGTAACGCAATATGACATTAACCCACTCCTTATGCTTCAGCTGTGTGGGTAATGGTGCCTGCCAAGTTTATTTTGTTATAGGGAACCTGTTAGGTCCAATATGCACCCAGAACCATGAGCAGTTCTGGGTGCATATTGCTAATCCCTGCCTAACTGTCCTTGTATACATAAGCATAGATAAAGAGATCTTTAGAAAAAGTATTTCTAAAGATCTTTTACCGTATGCTAATGAGCGAGGGGACTAGTCACTTGGGTGTTAGTTGTTATGGGGGGACTGGTGGATTAGGATATGGTGGTGTATATCCCAATCGCCAGTCAGGGTCCACCATGCTCCCAGATAGTAAAGGAGCTGCTGGCAAGGTTAGGCAAAGAATACTGAGCTGGGTGGCTCAGAAATAATAGGTGCCTGATCCAAGGTAAATATCACTTGAATCAGGAGACTGTGAACACTGTTCATGCCACAGGGTCCACACACCCAGACCAGGAACACCCCTGTTAACGCCACAGGGGTCCTGAGGCACGCTGTCCGTGTGCATATGGTGCACACCAATGGACAGGTAGCGCAGCAGCCGCAACCAAGGTAAAAGCACTGGGCTGCCTGTGCAGGCCTGGATGGTAGAAGGAAGCCTGGTGCCTGACCCTAACATGCTGAGCAATGGATCTTGGCATGACAGGCACCAGATGCCTAACCCTGCCTACTGATTCCTGACTTAAGTCTATGGCCACAATGAAGCTCTATGCATGGAGGTGTGCTATGTCAGAGCATACATGAAGACTGCGCACCTCTATGCTGTCTCCAGCCCCTTTTTTCACCTAGGGTCCACCCCAAATCCAGGGTGAGCCACAATGGCGCCTCCAGGGGCCAATTGTGGAGTGCCACATCATCAGTGACGTCACCAGAGTCCTATCCGGAACTGCCAAGTCACTGATGACACAATGGCACCACCGCCCCAAACACCTCATTAGTCATCATCTGACGACCAATTGTGGGGTACCAGGTCATAGGGGCAGGCCTCGGCGAGACAGTCCGGAGTGGTCACGTCATCAGGACACCTGATGTCCTCTGGCCTATCAAGGCCTGCCACCTCACGGACATGTGAGGCTAAGTGCCTGAGCATGCTCAGTAGCCTGAACAATGGACTAAAGCCTGCTTTACACGTTGCAATTTCGCATACGATATCGTATGCGATTTGCAACGCCCCCATCGTATGTGTGGCACGTTCAATTTGTTGAAAGTGCCGCACAAACGATTAACCCCCGTCACACGTACTTACCTTCCATATGACCTCGATGTGGGCAGCGACTGTCCACTTCCTGGAGTGGGAGGGACGTTCGGCATCACATTGATGTCACGCGGCAGCCGGCCAATAGAAGCGGAGGGGCGGAGCTGAGCGGGACGTAAACATCCCGCCCACCTCCTTCCTTCCGCATTGTGAGCCGGGAGCCGCAGGACGCTGGTAAGATCTGTTCATCGTTCCCGGGGTGTCACACACTGCAATGTGTGCTACCCCGGGTACGATGAACAATCTGACGTGCAATTCTAGAGAAAGGTACGATGTGTATGCGATTAACGTTTTAACGTTCAATCGCAATCGCATGTACCTGTCACACACTGCAATGTACCTTACGATGCCGGAGGTGCGTCACTTACGACGTGACCCCACCGACACATTGTAAGATACATTGCAGCGTGTAAAGCGGGCTTTAAGCTCTAAAATCAGACTATAGCCTAAGCATGCTCAGTAGGCACAACATAGGACTTAGACACGGCACGAAGTCCAAGTACCAGGAATGTAGCAGGAGCATAGCAGGAACCGCAACAGGCTGCTTGTGGCAATGGTGGTGCCTATTCGTAACATTAGTTACCCTGGGTAGTTGGCTCCATTAGTATGTTAGTACGCCCCTGTGGGCATGCTAACATTCTAATGAATACGCAGCGTCACAGAATGATCTCACTCACCACTCCGCTGCTATCACGTCTGACGCTGCATTTCGGCTCAGTGCGCATGACCTCGGAGTTTGGATCATTCGCACTATTTCAGTTTGAAGCCCGGACGTGTACACCCGGCTTCATAGTGCGCATGACCAAAACTCCGGGGTCATGTGCACTGAGCCGAAATCCCCCATTGGACGTGATGGCAGAGGGCGGAGTGAGATCATCCTGTGACGCTGCGAATTCATTATCATGTTGGCACGCCTACAGGGGTGTACTAACATGCTAATGGTGCTGACTAGCCAGGGGAACAAACGCCCTGGCGACTAGTCCCCTCGCTCATTAGCATATGATATAAGATCTTTAAGGCGGCTTTACACGCTGCGATCTCGCTAGCGAGATCGCTAGCGTGCGTACCTGCCCCCGTCGGTTGTGCATCACGGGCAAATCACGGGCAAATCGCTGCCCGTGGCACACAAAATCGCTCGGACCCGTCACAGTACTTACCTGCCTAGCGCCGTCGCTGTGACCGGCGAACCGCCTACTTTCTAAGGGGATGGTTCATTCAGCGCCACAGCGACATCACTAAGCGGCCAACCAATCAAAATGGAGGGGCGGAGATGAGCGGGACGAACATCCCGGCCACCTCCTTCCTTCCTCATTGCGGGCGGCCACAGGTAAGGTGAGGTTCCTCGTTCCTGCGGTGTCACACATAGCGATGTGTGCTGCCGCAGGAACGAAGAACAACATCGTACCTTTAGCAGCAACGATATTTGGGGACTGGACAGAGTGTCAACGAGCAGCGATAAGGTGAGTATTTTTGCTCGTTAGCGGTCGCTCGTACGTGTCACACGCAACGACGTCGCTAACGAGGCCGGATGTGCGTCACGAATTCCGTGACCCCAACGACATCGCGTTAGTGATGTCGTTGCAAGTAAAGCGGCCTTTAGAAATACCTTTCTAAAGATCTCTTTATCTATGCTAGTGTATACAGAGACCGTTAGGCAGGGATTAGCAATATGCAACCAGAACTGCTCGTGGTACTGGGTGCATATTGGACCTGAAAGGTTCCCTTTAAAGTTGACTTGAATTCAATCCTCCATGGATCGATCTGCTCATCTCTAGTTGTAATTTAATGAGTAAAGTGGGCTTTACACGCTACGACATCGCTAATGCGAAGTCGTTGAGGTCACGGATTTGGTGACACACATCCGGCCTCATTAGCGATGCCATTGCGTGTGACACCTATGAGCGATTTTGCATCATCGCAAAAACATGCAAAATCGCTCATCGGTGACATGGGGGTCCATTCTCAAATATCGTTACTGCAGCAGTAACGAAGTTGTTCCTCGTTCCTGCGGCAGCACACATCGCTCCGTGTGACACCGCAGGAACGAGGATCCTCTCCTTACATGCTTCCCGGCCGCTATGTGGAAGGAAGGAGGTGGGCGGGATTTTACGTCCCGCTCATCTCCGCCCCTCCGCTTCTATTGGGCGGCGGTTCAGTGACGCAGCTGTGACGTCGCTGTGACTCTGAACGAACCGCCCCCTTAGAAAGGAGGCAGTTCGCCGGTCACAGCGACGTCGCCGGGCAGGTAAGTGCGTGTGACGGGTCTGGGCGATGTTATGCAGCACGGGCAGCGATTTGCCCGTGTCGCACAACAGATGGGGGCGGGTACCCACGCTAGCGATATCGGTACCGATATCGCAGTGTGTAAAGCGGCCTTAAGCTCCAGATTGAAGGTGGTAACATGACTTCAGGATATGAATGCACTGGGTTTGTTTGTAGTCTGTACTATGAAGACACAGAGGTCTCTGTGTAGGAGCTGTAAACACAAACAATATTATTAAATAAAAACTGTTTGTTTTATAACATTTTGGCAATAAAAATAATTTGGTTGCAAGTTGGTCATTGCAGCTATTGTTCAGAAAGTACATGTATATAAAAGAGATGCAATCCAAATAACTACCAACATGCGGGCCATGTACTTCTAAACTAGAGCTGCACTATCCATGAAAAACACATAGATACAGCTGATATGCACCAATACTAGTCTTTTTCATTTTAGAGAAATGTTTAGGCCAGCGGCACAGTGGTGTATGACTCGCAATAGTGCAATGTGAGAAAATCACATCTTGCACTCGGCCTAATGTTAACCAATCTGTCAGCTCAGATCTGCGTGTTTTTCCTCATCCCTAATCATATTGGGGAAAAAAATCGCAGAGTGCTGCGATTGTCTGCGAGTCTAGGCTCACACGCACCCATACAAGTCTATGAGTGAAACATCAGACTACACTCGGATGACAATCCAAGTGCAGAGCAATATATGCACAAGGTGACAATGGAGGAGATGGAGAGACCACTCTGTCCCTCTCCTCTGCACCTGTGATACGATCGCAGGATCGGATCACAGTATGACACTCGGATCACGCTCGAAGCAGAGCAAGAGCCAAGGGGCATTAGCCTATCGCATCCGATGCTCTCCCATTGGATGCCATATGCTAGTGTGACGCCAGCTTTAGTCTTAAGGGCACTTTACACACTGCGATATCGCTATCGATATCACTAGCGATCGTACCCGCCCCCGTCGGTTGTGCGTCATGGGCAAATCGCTGCCCATGGCGCACAACATTGCTTACACCCGTCACACGAACTTACCTTCCCTGCGATGTCACTGTGGCCGGCGATCCGCCTCCTTTCTAAGGGGGCGGTTCATGCGTCGTCACAACGACGTCATACGGTAGCCGTCCAATAGAAGCAGAGGGGCGGAGATGAGCGGGCGGAATATCTTGCCCACCTCCTTCCTCCCTCATTGCCGGTGGATGCAGGTAAGGAGATGTTCGTCATTCCTGCGGTGTCACACATAGCGATGTGTGATGCCGCAGGAACGACGAACAACCAGCGGCATGCACCACCAACGATATTATGAAAAGGAGCGACGTGTCAGCGATCAACGATTTTTGACGTTTTTGCGATCGTTGATCGTCGCTCCAAACTGTCACACGCTGCGATGTCGCTAACAACGCCGGATGTGCATCACAAACACCGTGACCCCGACGATATATTGTTAGCAATGTCGCAGCTTGTAAAGCACCCTTTAGGCTCACATGTATGAATTGGACAAGTGTAATGCAAGAAAATCTTGCATTGCACTCAGAACAATGCTAGTGAATGAGCTAATTTTTTAGCTCGTGTGACTGCAGACTTAGCATGGAAATATGGGTCTAAACATTCAGTGCTTTTCTCTGTGTGAGGCACAAACCTATTTTGGGTTTGGTGCAGCTAATGAGGCAGTTTGAAAGAAGTCATCCTATGCAGCATAGACATTGTCTGGCCGAATCTCTGGTTTAGCAACGTGATTGACTCACTGTGTCCTATCTTATTGTTATACCGGGCTCAGGAGACAAAAGAAATACAACAAAGCTGAGATATGTTTGGAATTATGTAACGACTTCGAATAATGTTGAAGTCAAGGCTTCATCATGTTATGGCCGGGCCGGCTCCTGAAGAAGAATATTGAGAATCCCTAGACTAAACCATGATCATATGTTACAATTCACCAGATACAGTAGCTGTGCAAGGTCTGTAATCCGAGCAAGAAAAGATGAGCTCATCGCTACAGATTCATTTACATTCACCAACATCAGAGACATCTAGTGGTGAGTTTCATAAATTCCAAATAAAGAAAAATGGACCTGTAGAACTTAGTTTGACATATATAGATATTAATAAATAGCATCATATTGTTATATTTGACAAAAAACCTCACTTCCATTGATATCTAACTTTTTGTATTATTGCTAGCAATGTTAACACAGGAATAAATATTAATAGTAAAAATAATTAAACTTCTATTTTAGCATTCTGCCAGGTGGAAGACAGAGTATGACAAAAAAAAGAGACATCTGCACTCTGAAATGCTAATGCATGAATACCATGAATGTAAGAATACAGACATGCATTACTGCTAAAGGAAATCTAAGGAAAAAATGAGATATTTAGCATAACAAAATGGCCATTTTTATATCTGCCCAGTAGCCGTATATCTCATACTGGGAACCTACACTGAACTAAAGCCTCTCTCTGTGTTTAAAAACCTCATGTGTATGGACAAGTAGGAACCTCCTATAGAGAATAAAATCACATGTGGCTAGTGGGGGAGGGGTGCACGGTCAGAAGGCACGATGTTATGATCCGATGTTCAATGAATACCATGAAAACAATTCATCAGAGTCGTAGGTAATAAAATACTGACCGCAAGCCCTGAACTTAAAGAAGATGTCCAGTTACCAAAACTGATTTTTTTTTTTCTCATAAATCTTGCTAATATGTGACTCTCCACACATCTATTATGTTATTTTAGCAATATTACCTTTTATCGTGCTGTAGCAGCACATCCTCATTTCTGGCTCCAGCTCTGATAGAGTTAATCGCTCTCCAGACTTCCTGGGTTCAGTTACTACAACTTCCATAATCCTTTGCAGTAACTAGCAATTTATCTCACACTCACTCAGATCTCCACCAAAACTGTTCCCTCCCCTCAGATCTCCACCAAAACTGTTCCTTCCCCTCCTTCCTATGTTCACTGCCCAATCATGGTAATAGAGCTTTTATCATTTGGTCTTTCTGATCTATTTCATAGTATATATTTCAGTATATATTTATAAGCTATATATGTAGCTACCGGTCACCTGCACAACAAGTCCCAGAGTGGAGCAAGTTAGTGACATGTATCATCTGATCACCTGCACAACAAGTCCCAGAGTGGAGCAAGTTAGGGACATGTAGCATCCGATCACCTGCACAACAAGTCCCAGAGTGGAGCAAGTTAGTGACATGTAGCATCCGGTCACCTGCACAACAAGTCCCAGAGTGGAGCAAGTTAGTGAGATGTAGCGTCCGGTCACCTGCACAACAAGTCCCATAGTGGAGACAGTTAGTGATATGCAGGGGTGGGATTCACCCGGTTCTGTCCGGTTCGGGAGAATCGGTTGTTAAAATAGCAGCCGGTTCCCCGAACCGGCAAGAAACAGCTCTGGCGATCCGGTTCCCTGTATTCATTTGTGTTAATGTCTTTAAGACTCTAACACAAATGAATCCCCGTACCTCCGCGCCGCACTTCCGGGTTCAGTGCAGCCTGTCTGCTCCCTGACTTGGCGTGCAGCGATGCGCTGACGCTGCAAAGAGGTCATGGCAGTGTGAGGAGGTAGCTCCTGTCGCCTGTCAGCGTCAGTGTGCCGCGGAGGAGGACGGAAGACAGAGGAGTAGCTGCCGGTGCTTGGAGCAGGTAAGCGCTCAGTGAGCCGAAGATGCAGGGAGAGGGACCGCATAAGATGGCAGCTATATGGGGAGAGGAGACCACATAAGATGGGAGCTATATGGGGAGAGGGGCCACATAAAATGGCAGCTATATGGGGAGAGGGGCCACATAAGATGGGAGCTATATGGGGAAAGGAGACCACATAAGATGGGAGCTATATGGGGAAAGGAGACCACATAAGATGGGAGCTATATGGGGAGAGGGGCACATAAGATGGGAGCTATATGGGAAAAGGAGTCATATGGGACAGGATCTGCAGTGGAAAAGGAGCACATGGGATGAGATCTGCAGGGGAAAGAGGCCATAATGGGATGGGATCTGCAGGGGGAAAGAGGCCATAATGGGATGGGATCTACAGGGGTAAGAGGCCATAATGGGATGGCATCTGCAGGGGAAAGAGGCCATAATGGGATGGGATCTGCAGGGGGAAAGAGGCCATATTGGGATGGGATCTGCAGGGGAAAAGGGGCCATAATGGGATGGGATCTGCAGGGGAAAGAAACCACATGGGATGGGATCTGCAGGGGAAAGAGGCCATAATGGGATGGGATCTGCAAGGGAAAGAGACCACATGGGATGGGATGTGTAGGGGGAAAAGAGGCCATAAAGGGATGGAATCTGCAGGGAGGGAGAGACCACATGGGATGGGATCTGCAGGGAGGGAAAGACCACATGGGATGGGATCTTCAGGGTGGGAGAGACCACATGGGATGGGATCTGCAGGGGAAAGCAGCCACATGGGATGAGATCTGTATGGGGAAGGTCGTCCGTTCCAATTTTAGCAGGGCTCCTGTAGTAATAATTTTTAAAAATTGTAGAAAAAACGTTTAAGACAATAAGACTGACAGTGACTGGAACAACTGATACTGGACAGGAGAGTGAAGGTAGAGGAAGGGAAGATGGGCAAAGAGATTTTACTTTAAATTACTTGGATTTTTGGTTGAGGAAAGTGCGTGAAAATGGGTGTGGCTAACAAAATGGGTGTGGTTACAGAATGGGTGTGGTTTTCAAATGGGCGGGTTTTACAGAGAACCTGTTGTTAAAAAATTGAATCCCACCCCTGGTGACATGTAGCATCTGGTCACCGGCACAACAAGTCCCAGAGTGGAGCAAGATAGTGACATATAGCACACTATGTGTCAGAGCAGAGCATGTCACCAACTGTCTCCACTCTGGGACTTGTTGTGCAGGTGACCGGATGCTACATGTAACTAACTGTCTCCACTCTGGGACATGTTGTGCAGGTGACCGGATGCTACATGTCACTAACTGTCTCCACTCTGAGACTTGTGCAGGTGACAGAGTGGGGAAAATTGGTCCCATGCAGTGTCTGGTCACCTGTGCTGCTGGTAGGAGCTTATGATCACACTGCCGACATCGCAGGCTCTCCTGACAGCTGAGCAGTGCACAGCAGGCGGATAGTGTGCTCACATACTTGCGTGACGGGGGATTGCAGCTGAAGAAACTCCTCCTGTACTCTACACAGGCACCCCGTACCTCCCACATCTGACTGGTGCTAAGCAGCGCGCTCTTCACACCTCCACACTGGAGCCCTCCGGACCCTCCCCTCGATGCAGGGCTGTGACGTGCGGTAGTCACCGCCCACAGCCCAGTCAATCACTAAGTGGCGCCAGCATCCTCTGACGTAACCGTCAAGTTTGAGAGCCTGGAACTTGACAGGACGTAAGAGGATACTAGCGGCCGCAGCACCAGGGGGTCATGTGACAGGCACTGAGCGTGCAGGATAGCGCCGCTCAGTGTCAGAAGTGCAAATAGAGGCCAATGAAGAAAACACCTAAAATGGTAAGTTACACTCATATAGAAAATAAAAAAAATGGGTGAACCACCCCTTTAACACCACACTAGAAGTAGCTGGGCAGCATGCCTAACAACCTAGATGCCTCAAACCCAGCCGGAGGGCTACATAACCTGCAAGGCAGAAAGTGAAAAGAAACTATCTTTCCTCAGAGAAGATTTCCCCAAAGAAGATAGGCAGCTTCCCACATGTACGGACTGTGAGCAAAGATGAAAAGACATACACAGTAAGAGCAAGATGGAGCAAAGAGAGGCCACACTATACTAAATACGAAAAACAGGATAGGGACCTCTTGCTGTCGGCATAAAAACCCTATCAAAACTTCCTACACGGAATGTGTAAAAAAGGAGAGTAATCTAACATTGGCATGTTCACAATCCGTACAAGACTCTGGTAGGAAAAGACTAGCAATTACCCTGCCGACTAAGGGGTACTTCACACACAGCGAGATCGCTACTGAGATCGCTGCTGAGTCACGTTTTTTGTGACCTCATTAGCGATCTCGCTGTGTGTGACACTGAGCAGCGATCTGGCCCCTGCTGTGAGATCGCTGCTCGTTACACACAGTGCTGGTTCGTTTTTTTATTGTTGCTCTCCCGCTGATAAGCACACATCGCTGTGTGTGACAGCGAGAGAGCAACAATCCTGAATGTGAAGGGAGCAGGAGCCGGCATCTGACAGCCTGCGGTAAGCTGTAACCAAGGTAAACATCGGGTAACCAAGGTGGTTACCCGATATTTACCTTCGTTACCAGCCTCCGCAGCTCTCACGCTGCCAGTGCCGGCTCCTGCTCCCTGCACACGCTAAGTTAAGCGGTGTGAGCTGGTAACTAAGGTAAACATCGGGTAACCATACCCGATGTTTACCTTAGTTACCAGTGTCCGCAGCTTCCAGACGCCGGCTCCATGCAAGCGCAGCGTCGCTTGCACGTCGCTGCTGGCTGGGGGCTGGTCACTGGTCGCTGGTGAGATCTGCCTGTTTGACAGCTCACCAGCGACCATGTAGCGATGCAGCAGCGATCCTGACCAGGTCAGATCGCTAGTCGGATTGCTGCTGCATCGCTAAAGTGTGAAGGTACCCTAACCCTTGCTAAGATTAATAGCATAGACTGACTAGGAAGATAAACTTTCCTTATCTGAAGGCCCAAACAAAACAGGATTCAATACAAAAACCTTCAGAGATAATTCACAGAAGCAAAAAGCAAAAAACACACAAAAAGTATGAAGCAAAATCAAGAACTTAGCTTAGCTTGATAGCGGGGAAGCCGGGAGGACAAGAGACAGATTCCTATAGTTTCAGGAATTTCAGACAACTGGCAAAGACAAACAGCCACCACACGCCTATATTCAAAATCAAGATTTGAGCTGCCTACCAGGTGAGTATAACAGAGGAACAGAATCCAACCCACTAACATCAATGACCACAGGAGGGAGTCCAAGAGCGGAACTCCACCAGACAGTATTCACAACAGTACCCCCCACCCTTAAGGAGGGGTCACCGAACCCTCACTAGGGCCTCCAGGACTGTCCAGATGAGACTGATGAAAGACACGAACAAGCTCATCAGCATGAACCTCAGATGCCAAAACCCAAGAATTATCCTCCTGTCCATATCCCTTCCACTTCACAAGATAATGTAGTCTGCGTCAAACAAGATGAGAATCCAGGATCTTCTCCACCTCATACTCCAACTCACCATCAACCAACACCGGGTCAGGAGGGGCTGCAAAGGGAAGCACAGGCTCAACATATCTCCTCAACAAGGATTTATGGAAAACATTATGAATCTTGAAAGTATTCAGAAGAGCCAAACGAAACGAGACAGGATTAATCACCTCCAGTATACAATAAGGGCCGATAAAACGATGCTTAAACTTAGGTGAAGAAACCCTCAAAGGAATAAACCTGGAGGAAAGCCAAACCAGATCACCCACATGAAGTCGAGGACCAACACACCGACGTCGGTTAACAAACCACTGGGCACTCTCCTAAGACTGAGCCAAATTATCAACCACACGGTCCCAGATCAGTTGCAAACGCTGAACCACCGAATCAACACCCAGGCAGGCAGAAGGCGCAACCTGCCCAGAGGAAAAACGAGGATGAAAGCCAAAATTGCAAAAGAAAGGAGACACCAAAGTGGACGAACTGGACCAATTATTAAGGGCAAACTCGGCCAAAGGCAAAAACTCGAACCAATCATCCTGATCGGCCAACACTAAGCATCTCAGATAGGTTTCCAAGGTCTGATTAGTTCTCTCCGTTTGACCATTAGACTGGGGATGAAATGCAGAGGAAAATGACAACTCAACCCTCAACTTTCCACTAAAGAACCTCCAAAACTTGGAAACAAACTGAGCCCCCCTGTCGGACACAATATTCTCCGGAATGCCATGCAAACGCACAACATGCAGAAGAAACAAGGAGACCAACTCTGAAGAAGACGGCAACTTGGAAAAGGCACCAAATGTACCATCTTAGAGAACTGGTCACAAACGACCCAGATGACAGTCATCCCCCGAGAGACAGGGAGCTCAGAAATAAAATCCATAGATATAGGCGTCCATGGCCTCTCCGGTACAGTCAATGGCAAGAGCAACCCGCTAGAATGTGAGCAAGAAGGCTTAGCACAAGCGCAAGTATCACAGGACTGCACAAAGGCACTCACATCACGGGACAAGGAAGGCCACCAAAATGATCTGCCAACCAGGTCCCTGGTACCAAAAATACCAGGATGACCGGCCAATGCAGAACAGTGAACCTCGGACACCACCCTCTTAGTCCATGTCTCAGGAACAAACAATCTTTCCGCAGGACATCTCTCAGGCCTATTCGCCTGAAAGTCTTTAAGAGCCTGCCTCAAATCAGGCGAAACAGCAGACAAAACGATTCCCTCCTTGAGGATATCAACAGGCTCCGAGGGTACGAGAGGATCAGGGGCAAGGCTCCTAGAAAGTGCATCCGCCTTAACGTTCTTAGATCCCGGAAGATAAGACACCACAAAATCAAAGCAAGCAAAGAACAAAGACCAATGGGCCTGCCTAGAATTCAGCCTCTTTGCCAACTCAAGATGAATGAAATTCTTAGGATCCGTCAGGACAACAAAATGATGCCTAACCCCTTCGAGACAATGTCTCCACCTCTCAAAGGCCCACTTCATGGCTAATAATTCCCGATCGCCAACATCATAATTCCGTTTGGCAGATGAAAATTTCCGAGAGAAAAAGGCACATGGTCTCAATTTAGAATCCTTAGGATCCCCTTGGGACAGAACAGCCCTGGCAGCAATCTCAGAAGCATCAATTTCAACTTGAAAGGGGCAAGACAAATCTGGTTGACGTAAAACAGGAGCAGAAGTAAATGTCTCTTAAGCTCCTGAAAAGCAGAAACTGCCTCAGGAGTCCAGTTCTCCACATCAGCCCCTTTTCTGGTCAGATCAGTCAGCGGTTTAGCAATACTAGAAAAAATCGCAATAAACTTCCGATAGAAGTTAGCGAACCCCAAAAATTTCTGGAGACCTTTGACAGAAGTGGGTTGAACCCATTTGTAAATAGCCTGAACCTTCTCTTGGTCCATCTCAATGGTGAAAGGAGACAAAATGAAACGTAAAAAAGAAACCTTCTGAACTCCAAAAAGGCACTTGGACCCCTTGACAAACAAGTAATTATCGCGAAGGACCTGAAAAACCTTCCTGACCTGATCCACATGAGAATCCCAGTTCGGGGAAAAAATCAAAATGTTGGCCAGATACACAATCATAAACTTGTCAATAAAACAAAGGAAAATGTCATGCATGAAGGACTGGAAAACTGATGGAGCGTTCGTAAGTCCGAACAGCATCACGGTGTAGTCAAAATGGCCCTCGGGTGAATTGAATGCTGTTTTCCATTCATGACCGTGCTTGATACGAACTAGATTATATGCCCCCCTCAAATCAATCTTAGTGAACCAACATGCTCCCTTAATTTTTGCGAACAGGTCAGAAATCAATGGCAACGGATACTGGAATTTCACTGCAATCTTGTTCAACTGCCAATAATCAACGCAGGGTCTCAGGGAGCCATACTTCTCAAAAACAAAAAAGAACCCCACACCCAAAGGGGTAGAAGAAGGTCTGATGTGTCCCTTCTCCAAGGCCTCCCTAATATAAGCCCTCATAGCCTCGTGTTCTGGCACAGACAGATTGAAAAGTCTTCCCTTAGGGAACTTACTCCCTAGTATCAAGTCAATGGCACAGTCGCACTCTCTATGCGGAGGAAGTGGACCCGAGTTTGGTTCATCAAAAACCTTCTGAAAATCAGACAGGAACTCAGAAATCTCTGAAACAGATGCAGATATTGTCCTTAGAGGCAAAGCATTATGTATCCCCTGACAGCCCCAATTAATAACAAACATATTCTTCCAATCCAATAGCGATTATGAGTCTGCAGCCATGGGTACCCCAACACGACAACATCATGCAAATCTTGCAAGACAAGAAACTGACATTCCTCAGAATGATCCGGAGCCATAAGCATAGTCAAGACCATCCAAAACTGAGGCTTATTCTTTGCCAAGGAAGTAGCATCAATCCCTCTCAAAGGAATAGGGACTTGCAAGGACTGCAACGGAAAGCCACAACTCCTGGCAAACTTCAAATCCATTAAATTCAATGCAGCACCCGAGTCCACAAATGCCATTACAGAAAAAGATGATAACGAGCAGACCAGTGACACAGACAACAAAAATTTAGACTGTATAGTACTGATGGTAAAGGAGCTGGCAATCCTCATACTCCGCTTAGTACAAGCCGAGAGTACATGAGATGGGTCGCCGCAATAAAAACACAGCCTATTTTTCCGTCTGAAACTCTGTCGATCACCACGAAATAACGTCAGATCACACTGTATAGGTTCTGGAACGTGATCAACAGATACAGAAGCCTGATTTCCAGGTTGAAAACTGAGTCGTTCAGATTTACGCTCCCGCAAACGCCTATCAATCTGAATAGCAAGACATTGAATTATTCAGACCTGACAGCGTGGGGAAACCCACCATCACATCTTTAACAGCTTTAAAAAGGACTTTTCTGAACACTGCTGCTAAAGAATCCTCATTCCATTTAGTCAACACTGACCATTTTCTAAACTGTTGACAATAAATTTCAGCTACCTCAGAACCCTGCTGCAAGGCCAACAAGGCTTTTTCTGCTTGATCTTCCGGATTGGGCTCATCATAAAGTAGACCCAAAGCCTGGAAAAAGGAATCAACACTATGCAAAACAGGATTGTCAGATGACAGGGAAAAGGCCCAATCCTGTGGGTTGGCACGCAGAAAGGAAATAATTATCCTATCCTGCTGTACAGCGTCACCAGAGGATCGCGATTTCAGTGCCAGATATAATTTACAGTTATTTTTGAAACTCAAAAATTTTGACCGACCACCAGAAAACAAGTCAGGAATAGGAATTTTTGGTTCAGATGCAGAAGGCTGAGTAACATAATCTGCTATACCCTGAACTCTGGCCGCAAGCTGGTCCAAGCGAGCAGCCAAATCCTGTGCACTCATACTAAAGAAGTAATCATTAAACACCCTAATTACAAGAGGGAAAAAAAATTCTCTAAACACCCTTTTTCCCTGCTTCTGTGGAACAATCAATTAAGGCCAGTTGAACAGTTATGATCCGATGTTCAATGACTACCATGAATACAATTCACCAGAGTCGTAGATAATAAAGTACCGACCGCAAGTCCTGAACTTAACACCACACTAGAAGTAGCTGGGCAGCATGCCTAACAACCTAGATGCCTCAAACCGAGCCAGAGGACACATAACCTACAAGGCAGAAAGTGAAAAGAAACTTCTCTTGCTTCAGAGCAGATTTCCCCAAAGAAGATAGGCAGCCTCCCACATGTACGGACAGTGAGCAAAGATGAAAAGACATACACAGTAAGAGCAAGATGGAGCAAAGAGAGGCCACACTATACTAAATACGAAAGACAGGATAGGAAACTCTTGCAGTCAGCATAAAAAAACCCTATCAAAACTTCCTACAAAAAGGAGAATAATCTAATACTCGCACGTTCACAATCCGTACAAGACTCGGGTAGGGAAAGACTAGCAATTACCCTGCTGACTAACCCTTG
This sequence comes from Anomaloglossus baeobatrachus, assembly GCF_048569485.1. Classification (NCBI taxonomy): domain Eukaryota; kingdom Metazoa; phylum Chordata; class Amphibia; order Anura; family Aromobatidae; genus Anomaloglossus; species Anomaloglossus baeobatrachus. The sequence goes on from NC_134358.1 coordinate 136,230,023, forward strand.
CTAAGATTAATAACATAGACTAACTAGGAAGATAAACCTTCATTATTTGAAGGCACAAACAAAACAGGATTCAATACAAAAAGCTTCAGAGATAATTCACAGAAGCAAAAGCAAAAAACACAAAAAGTATGAAGCAAAAGCAAGAACTTAGTTTAGCTTGATAGCGGGGAAGCCAGGAGGACAAGAAACAGATTCCTATAGTTTCAGGAATTTCAGACAACTGGCAAAGACAAACAGCCATCACACGCCTATATTCAAAATCAAGGTATGAACTGTCAACCAGGTGAGCAGAACAGAGGAACAGAATCCAACCCACTAACATCAATGACCACAGGAGGGAGTCCAAGAGCGGAACTCCACCAGACAGTATTCACAACAGCACGATCGCCATTAATCTAAATAAACAGACTGGTGGCACTTCCAAAACTCCCAAAACTGCAATGTGAACAGGTGCATAACTTAACCTGACATAAATTGTATGCTAAATATCTCAATTTTTTTAATTAGATTTCCTTTAGTAGTAATGTATATCTATATTTTTACATTCATGATTTTCATACTTTAGCACTTCAGAGTGCAACTGTCTTTTTGTGTCATTCATTTTATGTAATGTTCAGTTATGCACTTGTTCACATTGCAGTTTTGGGAGTGCCGTCAGTCTTTTTGTCTAGATTAATGAGGGTCATGTCTTCTGACCATGCATCCCTCCTCCACTAGCCACAAGTGATTTTATCCTTTATAGCAGGTTCCTACTTGCCCATACTCAGGAGGTTTTTAAACCCAGAGAGAGGCTTCAATATAGAGTAGGTATCCAGTATCCGAGATATGCTGTGACGTGGCTACTGGTCAGATATAAAAATGGCCATTTGTGTATGCAAAATATGTCAATATTTTCTTAGATTTTATTTAGCAATAATGCATATTTATATTCTTACATTCATGGTTTTCATGCTTTAGCATTTGAGAGTGCAGCTATCTCTTTTTTTGTGATTTTATGTCATGTTCAGTTATGCACCTGTTCACAATGCAGTTTTGGAAGTGCGGTCAGTCTTTTTCTCTGGAAGAGAGAGTGTATTATATATTTCAACACTCATTACAAAGTCTACTGGTAATTGAACACTTTATATTCTTAGGATAAAATTCAGAAAATGTATTTTATATTTTTTTTGTAATGTAAACAAATTCAGAAATAGTTTAGAATAAAAATCTGCTGTAATTACATATTTTTAATGTGTCCGATGCTAGTTTCCTATCACAATTGAGTCTCCTCTGCTGTCTACGTCAGGTCGTTCCATCTGAAGCCCCCCATATTATGATACCAAGCACAGATAAAGCATACGGCTACAGGCTGAAGTCCTCAGCCGTGCACTTATCTTGGCTGTGTATCAAAATAAGGAGAACCAAATACCGCTTTTTTTAAATTATTGAAATGAATAATTTTAAAAAACAGTGTGTAGTCCTCCCCAATTTTGATACTCAGCCATGATTAAGCTGACAGCTGGGGGCTGGTATTCTCAGGCTGGGGAGCCCCATGGTTATTTACCTGGCTCATCCCGATTGTCCTGCTGTGGTGGCAATCAGGGTAATAAGGAGTTAATGAAAGCTCACAGCTACCACTAAGCCCTAGATTAGTAATGGGAGGCATCTGTGAAAAGAAATAAACACAAACACCAGTAAAATCCTTTATTTGAAATAAAATGCAAAAAACCCAATTTCTTTTACCACTTTGTTAATCCTAAAACACCCAACTCTGACATAATCCACATGAGATCCCATGATGATTCCAACTCTACTACATCTGATATGACAGCGCGTAGGCATAGAATATGGTCGACGGCTGTAAGCTTCAGGCAGAAACTGAGCCACAGCGATGAGTGGTGACATCACTCAGGTTATTTGCGGTCACAGCTGGAGGTCCTCCACCTGTGATTGCAGGTAACCTGACCTCAGGTGACCTCATTGTACTGCGTGACCTCACCGTGAGTTGTTAATGGAAATACAGGGGGTTTTCATGGTACAGGTAGCGCAAAGGGTCTGGAAGTGCCCCATGACTCCTCTCCCTCCTTCTTACCTCCTAAAAAAAAGTAAAATCTGCGCTCCCAAAGTGCCCCCTCTCTTTTGAACCCCACAGTGTGCCTAAAACGCAGTTAGCATCAACATGTTTCTAATACAGTAGAGGAATTACTTAATTACTGGGTTTGTGCCTCCAGAAGCATCCCCTGCTTGTTTCTAGTAATCACCCATATAGTCAAAATTGTCACCTCACCCATAGAGGAATTCACAGAGGGGTGTAATTTCCAAAATGGAGTCATTTGAGGGCGAATTTTGCTCTTCTGGCACTTAGGGGCTCTGCAAATGGAGTCTGGAAACTATTGTAGGAAAATCTGCACTCCAAGAGTAAAATAGCGCTCCTTTTCACCTGAGCATTGCCATGTGGCCAAACAGTACAATAGAGCCACATATGAATATGGGGTATTGCCACATTCAGGAGAAATAATCTAAAAAATTCTGGTGCCATTTCTACCTATTCCGTTTTATGAAAATATAAAATTTGGTGCTACAACAAAAATTTAATGGTCAAAATCTAATTGTTTTCTTTACCTCTCAATGGTAAAAATTCTGTGAAGCACCTATGATGTCAATATGCTCACTACACCGCAAGACCAATTCATTGAAATATCTAGTTTGTAAAATAGTGTCAATTATGAGAGTATGCTATTCTGGCATTTCAGGGGCTCTGCTAATTTAACACGATACGCTCAAGATAAATTCCTTAAGGTGTGTAGGTTCCAAAATGGGGTCACTTGTGGTTAGTTACCACTGTTTAGGCATCTCAGGGGCTCTGAAAATGCTAAATGACGTCTGTTATCTATTCAAACCCATTTTGCTCTCCAAAAGGCAAATGGTGCTCCTTTCCTTCCGATCCCGCAGTGCACCCAAACAGTAGTTTTCCACCACATTAATCGCCGGTATTGAACAAACTATTTAACATTTAATGTTGCGTTCTGGCATGACAAATAAAAAGCAGCGTTTTTTCACTGCATTTGCGTTTCAAAAAGTATTCAAAATGCTGCGTTTTGGATGCATTTTGAATGCATCTTGGATGCATTTTTTGACAGTGCGGTCCCACTCGGCTCTGCTATATCCCCATAGAAGCATGGCTGCGCAATCAGAATGAACTCGGATGAACTTCACCCGACTTCATTGTAATCGCGTGGCTCTATCTATGTGCCGCGGCCTAATTTGTGATCACAGGTGAAAGACTCACCAGTGACAGTAAATCCCCTGAGTGACTGAAGTGAGCCGCGCGACAGCGGTGCCGTCACTCAGGTTACCCGTGGCCAGCTGGAGTCCTCCACCTGAGAGTGGTTGCCGCAGGTAACCTGAGTGACATCATCACTGATCGTGCGGCTCTCTTCAGTTGCTGCATGGAGCTGACAGATAGTGGCGGTGCTCTACGGCCGTTCCTGTCAGCTTCATGTAGCAATGCTGAAAGCGTCATGGGACCTCGTGTGGATTACATCGGACCTGTAGCTTGTCTCTTCTACCAGTTGTTTTGGTCCCTCTATGCCTGTGCTTGGTGTAATGTGACGCCCTGGACCCCCCAGGGGTCACAGGTAACAACACCATCAACACCACACACAACCCCCGACCCCTAGTGAGGACACAACAGTCACCCGAAAGGGAGAACTGATGCCTCCCTCAGGGCAAGTAGGGCACACCAGGTGGGCGGAGTCAGGCGGAAAGACACGCCCACCAAGGAGACTACTGTCCTGAGGCAGGAAATACAAAAGTTGGAGTTGTAAAGTGACAGTGACAGGAGGTGTAGAGGAGTAGAGCTGTCAGGGACCCGGGTAGGAGCCTGGGACCCTTGTAACGTCAGGCAGGCAGACGGTGGTGGCCACCTGCAGGAGTACCATTGTACGACCGGCGGAACCGTAGGGATCGGGCAGAATTGGAGCCCGCTGGACCTGAACCGGGGAGCCAACCGTTTACCGGAGCGCCAGAAACCGGGTACTCAGACCCCGTCCTAGCTTGGAAACCACTGAGTGTAGGCAAATTAACTGATTGCAGTCTGGACCTCACGGGTTCATTCTCACCCCAAGACCCGAAAGAAGGCAAAAGCCCCCCGAGACCGGGTGAGCGCCACCGCCAAAGGCCAACCACCCGATGGGTCAGTGCCTGCGGGCAACAGAGGGCTCCGCCGGCAGCTGAATGCCGGGGAGCGGGCTACCACTGCCCAGGCAGGGGAGCTAAACACCAAGACCAGAGGTGCAGGGAAGAGGGACCATCACCAACCTCGCCGGGGACATCAGCAGCCGGCCGCGGGCACCGACCATCCTCGAACTTTGGTTTACCAGTGACTCTGAGTGTGATTAATCATGAGTACACCAGTGCCATCCGGTCACCGCATTGTGGCGCCCTGCACCAAATCGCCATCACCTTCCCCATCGGGCCCCGGGACGCACCGCCCCTACCCATGGAAGGGTTAACACCGAGGCTGCGCCACCAACACCGAACCCGGGAATACCCTTCACTCCTGCCGCAGCGGTGGTGCATCCCGTCACCACAAACCGTGGGTGGCGTCACGGCTCACCCAACACCCATCGTACACCACCACCCCCACTGCTTCCCCTTAACGGAGTGACGTGGCCCCCGGTCCGGAGGCGCTCGAGCCACCGACAACCCGAGCCCGGACCCCGAGCGGCTCGGCCCCAGCAGCGGAACGGCCGAGCCCTCTCTGGGCGGTACAGTAACACTGTCTCTGCTTGCAGATCCTGAGTACCGTGCTGAGCACACACTGCAACCTGATCCCTGTAACTTGCACCAGCCTTTGGTTCTGGACTTCAGCCTGATCCCATTAACCTGCACCAGTCTTCGGTTCTGGACTTCTGCCTGATCCCGTTAACCTGTTCCTGGTTCAGATCGGATCCTGTATCTATAAGACTTTATCCTGTGAATCCTGCTGATCTCGGCTTCCGTGCATCTAGGCCCTCTGGGGTTACACCCGACAGTCCCTGTATAGGGTTACCTCAAGGCGGCGCCAAAGGGGAGTCCGGTGCACGGTCCATTGGGTCCACTCCCAAGACTATCGTTACAATGTGTTTATTTACTTTCACTTACAGGTTAATCATGGGGGGTGTCTCATAGACGCCTGCCATGATAAACCTAGGACTTAGTGGCAGCTATGGGCCACTCAATTGCCACTGCACCAGGGCAATTCGGGATGACCCGGGTAGAGTCCCGGGATTGTCACAGCTAATGGATGCGGCAATTCTGGGTGGCTGCTGGCTGATATTTTTACGCTGGGGGGCTCCCCATAATGTGGAGCTCCCCATCCTGAGAATACCAGCCTTCACCCGTGTGGCTTTACCTTGGCTGGTATCAAAATTTGGGGGGATTGCACGCCATTTTTAAAAAATAATGTATTTATTTATTTTACTGCACTACATAGACCCACCCACCGGCTGCTGTGATTGGTTGCAGTAAGACAGCTGTCACTCAGTATGGGGGCTCATCTGAATGCAACCATTCATAGGCACCGGTGGGCGGGGGAAGCAGGTAATACGAGATGGAATAATGAGAGGCATTTTCAAAAGCAGGAGAAGCCACCGGAGTTTTGTGACAGCTGTGCAGCGCCGAGCCGGTGATCGGTCAGTGATCGGTGAGTATGAGAGAGGGGGGAGAGGGAGAGACCTACAGACAGAGAGACCGACAGACAGAGAGAGACAGACAGACAGAGAGAGAGACTGACATGAACAGAGAGAGACCAACCCAGACAGAGAGAGACCGAAAGACCTGCGTTCTGTCAAAAAAGCATGCAGACCACAACAAAAATGCAGTGCAAGCGCATTTTGGTTGCGTTTTGACACACCTCATTGATTTTAATGGGTGGAAAATGCAACCAAAACGCACAAAAGAAGTGACATGCTGCTTTTTTAGGGCTCATGTGCACGTAACTGCTGAATATTCTGCAGCAATTTGACAGCACATGTGCGTGTCAAATCGCTGCAGAAACACTGCGTAATGGATGCAGTTTTTCCTTTACAAAAAAAGCCGATTTCATGCACTATGGCTGCTGCCCCCACCATAGACAGAGTGAGAGCTGCATCCATAGCGCATGGAATAATTGACATGCTCATTTTATGAATGCACGGATTTGAGTCAAAATTTTAGCACCCAAATCGCTGCGTTCATAAAAGCATCGTGCGCACATATCATATTCATAGATTGTGCAGGGGACGCAGGACGCATGCATTTACGCTGCAGTGCAATACGCAGCGTAAATGCATGCAATTACGCAACGTGCGCATGAGCCCAAAAACGCATTGATTTTGTCAAATATTTGGCATCCAAAACGCTGCATTTAAAAAACCAACGGGTGCATGGAATTTACCCACTTCTCATAGACTTTGCTGGGGAAGCAAAATGCATGCATTTATGCTGCTGTTTTAAACGCTGCGTAAACGCGGGAAATAATGCAACATGCGCACACAGCCTTACAGTAAATATTTCCCAGTTACCATAGTAGAAATGAAAAATTATGGCTAAAGAAACATTTTTGTGGGAAAAATGTAAAAAAATGTTAATTTTTGCCTTCCACATTGATTTCATTCTTGTGATGCAGCTAAAGGCTTCATTATTTTCTTAAATTTGGTTTTGAGCACCTTGAGGCACTCAGTTTTAAAAATGGTGTCACTTTTGGCTATTTTCTGTCACCTAGGCCTCTCAAAGTCACTTTAAATGTTATGTGGTCCCTAAAAAAATTGGTTTTGTACATTTTGTTGGAAAAAGGAAAAAATGCTGATAAATTTTTAACCCGTCTAACTTTGTAACAAAAAAAAATTATGTTTCAAAAATGATGCTTTTGTAGAGTAGACATGGGGGAAATGTTATATATTATGTATTTTGTGTGGTGCAACTATGCAGTTTAAGCGCATAAAAATTAAAAGTTTGAAAATTGCTAAATTTTCTAAGCTTTTGCAATATTTTCAATATTTTTATAAATAAATACAAATTATACAGACCAAAATTTACAACTATAAAGAAGTAAAATGTGTCACGAAAAAACATTCTTATAATCACTGGGAAATGTTGACGCTGGCCAGAATTGTAAAGTTTAGCCTGGTCAGAAAGGTGAAAACAGGCTCTGGCACAAAAGGGTTAATCTCCCCATTTTCTGAAGTAGTGTACTTTGTTTTTATAATCCTCATCAATAATATAATAGTGTGATTGATATTGTAATTTCTGTACTTACGTTTTTTTGGGGAGTTTTTTTTGTTAGTAGAGTTAATGTTTAAAGTGTTCTTTTTGCTATATATAGGACATTTATATTCAGCTTTAGCAACTGCACCATCATTATATGGTTTTTCTGTTTATAGTGTTCACGTTTACATTATTAAGGTATCTTCATTATACAGGTCAGTATAATTATGGAAATAGTAAGCTTATGCAGGATTTTTTAAACTTTTAAAAAATGAAAACTTTTTTTTTCCCTGAGACTCATAACTTTTTTGTAAGTTGTGTGAGGGCTTGTTTTGTAAATAGAGCTGTAGTTTAGTTTTTATTGATACTATTTTGAAATTCACATGACATTTTGATGGCTTATAATCCATTTTAGGGAGTTGAAATATCCAAACAAAATACAATTCTGGCATTGTTAGTTGTTTGTTTATTTAAAAAAAAAAAAAAATTTTTACCAGACAGAATAATTTATTTGATATTTGAACAGGTCGGACTGTTATGCATTATACAATACCAAATTTTATTTTATTTTGCATCTTCAAAATGGGAAAAGGAGGGGGAGAGTTATTATTATGTTCAAATACCTTCACCCTTTCCTCATTCTGAAGATTCAAAGTCAAATAATATATACACCGTGCCTTAAAAAAGTGTTTATACCCATGATCCTCCACCTGTGACTGCAAATCACCTGAAGGATGTCATGGCTGATTGTGTGACTCACTCAGTCTCTGCCTGCAGCTCACAGTGGGCGGTAATTGTTCTATTGCGCTTGCTGTGAGCTTCAGATGTAGCAGAGCTGAAATCATCGTGGAACCTTGTGTGGTTTATGTCAGACCTGCAGGGTTGAGTGGTGAAAGAGGGTGCTTTTTGTATTTTATTTCAAATAAAGGATTTTTTCGGCGTTTGTGTTTATTTACTTTCACTTACAGATTAGTAATGGGAGGTCTCATAGACGTCTCCCATTACTTATCTAGGGCTTAGTGGCAGCTGTTGGCTGCCATTAACCACTTATTACCCCGATTGCCACCACACCAGGGCAATCGAGAAAAGTCGAATAAAGCGTAGAGCTTGTCACTTCTAAAAGATGCGGCAATTCCAGGTGGCTGCAGGCTGCTATTTTTAGGCTGGGGGGGCTCAATAAGCATGCGGCTTCCCAGCCTGAGTATACTAGTCCCCAGCTGTCAGGCTTTATCATGGCTGGATATCAAAATTGGGGAATACCACAATTTTTTTTAGATATTTATTAAAAAAAAAACCAAACGTTCCTCTTATTTTGATACACAGCCAAGATAAGTCCATGGCTGGGGTCTTCAGCATGTAGCTGTATGCTTTATCTGTGCTGGATAGCATAATATGGGGGGACCTTACACCAAATATTTTATTTATTTATTGTTATACCACGATAGACACATGTAGCGTCTGGGATTGGAAGTAGTCAGTTGACACGCTGCCACTGAGGGTGGGGGTATGTCTGACTGCAACCAGTCACAGATGTCAGTGGGAGGGCAAAGCAGTGCATATGCATGACGGCAAATGAGTTGCCCGAGTTGCCCCGGAAGTGAAGGAATGGCCTGGAAGCAGTTACAGCCATGCCAGAGCCTTGGTAAGTATGAAGTGATTTCTCCTATCCCCCTATCCCTTCTACCACCATTTTTAATTGCCAGATTCTGGTCCCCATACACCTATATGGGGACTGGAATCCGGCTAAATAACCAGGATCAATCTTAGGTTGGAACCATTTTTTTTTTTAAACCCGGTTAGACCCGTTGGTCCCGGTTATCTGCAGGTCTGCCCATCACTACTTAAGACCCTTTAGTGCCACATGAACTAACAGGGACTAAAGGATGTAAGTTTATAATGCTTAGGGTGGTTGTGACATTATGTAACTGCAGAATATCTATGGTATCTATTTAATATCTTTCTGTGATCTGTGATCTACAGTATCTACTTATAGCTTGATATATAAATAGAAATATTTTTTGTTTTTGAGATGTGTGCGCAATTATCAAAACAGTAATTTCCCCACTCCACAATTTCCCTGGATTACCAATACACAAGATTCTGTTTAATTAACTAGGGTAGACCCAGTAGGATAGGCGTGGGAAGACCCTTCAAGACATAACAGGAAATTACTTCACAATGCAGGGGTCCTACCCTCAGTCTTATATCATATACCATCTGTGTCAGGCAAGCGACATTGAGTCAATGGCATAGATGTAGATGGAATTAACTAACATCCTGCAGGTAAGCCCGTGACTTTTATCAAACATAGTATCCACCATGCTGACTCCTGCTCCATTGTCTATAAACACAGAAATGTTTTCAGTCCTGCTCTCTAGTGCTACCTCTGCTGTCAGGACTAACCAAGAATTACATGTAAAACATAAACACACATCCTAATTGTCTACCCCAACACCACCAAGGGTTAGCCGAGCTCCAGATGTTTCTTTTTGCTTAGGAATCGATTGGTAGCCTGCAATAAAATGACCTTCATTACCGCAAAAAAACAAACCCTTTTTGTGATGGCGGATCTCAGTGGAAACATGTTAAGTAGTGGCTCCCCCTTACTGCATGGACTCATCCAAACCCATGAGTGATGGTTCTCCCACAGATTGCCCCCCAACCATGGAGTGCTGCCCCGGGGTAGGGTCTGTCTCGGAGACGTCTATCCACAAGTATAGTCAAGGACATGGCGGCCTCCAAGGTCTCAGGGGTTTTATAAATCACCAAGTCATCTTTCAACCTCTCAGAATGTCTCTGGCAAAACTGGCTGCTAAGGGTCAGGTTGTTCCACTTGGTGTTGGTTGACCATCTATGAAATTCAGAGCAATAAGTTTCCACCGACTGGTTCCCCTGCTGGAGGTGACGCAGCCTGGATTTCTCCAAAGAGACTCGGTCAGGATCATCATATAAGAGACCAAAGGCCTCAAAAAAGTCCATCCACTGACCGAAGGCAACCAGAGTCATTTGGCAAAGAGAAAACTCAGGATTCTGGGTCTGCTAAAACAGCAAGATTACAATCCCCACTCTCTGTCGCTCATCCACAGATGAGTAAGGCCGAAGCCTAAAGTATAATCTACAGGCCTCCTGGAAAACTAAGAATTTGTCTGTACCCCCTGCAAACCTGTCAAGGAGAACAATCTTGGTCTCTGGGTGGGCCTGTCTACCCAAAGAAACTCCAAAAGTGGGAAACTGCAACCACTGCTGCTGCACAGCTAACTTAAGATCTGCCACCTCCAGGGACAGACCCTGAAGCTGTTGAGCCAGAATAGTGACGGGATGCATGGGAAAAAACCCCAAATATAACAACCAAAGGAAAAAAAACAACCCGCGTGTCAGGGTTTTTTTCTCTTTTTTTTCCTTTATGTGTAGCTGATGATAATGTTATGCTAGGTACACGGAGGTATCAAGCGAACGATGAAAGGGAAAGGAAGGGAAACCCTGTGTCTACGGAAGGGGAAGATGGCAACCCCCTGACCAAGCTTACCGCTGGGCCCTGGGTTCCCTCTCTGCCCTAGATATGTTCCGCACCTTTGTGCCAAGACGGATACCTGAACCTTGGCTGACCCTGATCTTAACAATAGGTAGGGGGCAGATGGGATGAGCTTTTCGTCAACCCCACTAGGCACTAATGGACACATACGGATAACAAACAAGGGGAAAAAAATAAGCAACATATCTCTAGTTTACTCAGGGAGAGAAGCTGCAACAACCATCAAGATTCTCCAGATGTATGCAAGCCGCCTGCTGCAGACTTAATAAAGATGTATCAAATATCAACAGCAACGAGTAATAGGAAGTGAAGGTATATAAAGACAAGTGAAGTACTGATGAACAGCTGCTGACAAGCTGAACAATGCCGCAGGGTCCTAAATGGAAAGGGATGAAAACTAAGTAGGAATCATAGAAGGTCAGGGAGACGTTTGAGCAGCCAAATGCTGTGACCTTCTATAGGCGGACACCACAGGACTGTCTGTCACCCATGACACACCCGTGACCACCTTATTAGGGAACATGGACCAGTTAAAGGGGACCCAACCTTAATATCCTTTCTCCATTTAATATACTGAGTTGTAAGATACTCAGAGTATGTTTATTCTTGAGGACTTCGTGAAACCCATAGTGTAACCTCCTGTGAGAGTCCATTAGTTATCAATTCATCCATGGTTTCAGTAGCTGTCTTTGGAGGGCAATACTTTTAAGGAGAAATATGTAGTGCATAATTAAATAATAAAGTGACAATAGTTTAGGAAAAAACAACACTGAATATTAATTTGTTCTCTCATGATCCCTTACTTTGATGAAATACCCCAAACTACTTTTAAGATTGCACCATGTGGTCCTGACTGCAAGAAGCCTCGAAACAAAGTAAAATGCAAGACAATATTACTGAGCCACTATTCACAAACCTCTCAAGTATAGAATAAAAAAATGAAATCTGGTTAATGGGAAGTGCTCGTCTCTTTTCTTTCTAATTGCTTCCTGAAGCAAAGGGAATTCATTGACACCCTTCAAATTATCATACGAGATTTATGGCATGTGGTAATCAAATGGACTGTAGAAAACACAATAGAACATATGGCAGAAAAAATCATGTGGGCATAATTAAAATGACTTAAGTTCTATTCCATTTTGATATTCCTAAAGTACACAGATTTAAAGCAACCAGATGGTATAATTTGTTATGCAAAGTGATTCTTGCTATCAAGCCGCAGCGATGTTACTCCAGTCAGAAAGTAAACAAGGGAAGATAAATATTTGCTGAATGCCCGATCACAAGCAATTTGCATTCATAAAACAACAAAAATGACAAATGCTTCGTATGTGCAGGATCAAAGTATCAGGCAAAAATGAATCAAAGGTCATACACCAAGCTGAGTTTTATGAAGAACTGTGCAGTCATAGCAATGACTCTGCTACTAACACTACTGCAAAGAGCTATTTTTTTACTATCAAGATTAATCTGTATACAATGTGTGCCCACTGGAGTGTTTCTTGGTAAGTGGTATCCCGAAAAAGAAGTCCACTTATTACAGGCACAGATCACTAATTATCTCTATGATGCAATAGGTATATATTAGAGAGGAGCAAATCAAATTAATGTGAATCAAATTTGTGTCTAATTTCACTTAAACTGCAAATTTGAACATTTTGGGCCTCCTTTAAGCAAATTGCTTAACATCGCTGCCACCATTTTGCACAATACAGAACATTGTATCAACAGGATCACATGACCCTGGCCAACATCACATGGAATAGCACTCAAAGAAATCAGGAAAAACTATCACATCCAGTATAAAAGCAGAAGGAAGGAATGCAGCAGCATAGACATTGAGTGGTGAATCTATAGCAGTTGTTACCAATGTTTCTTACTTTGAGAGCCACATTTAGGCCTGAGAGACGGTCACGAGCCACATCCAGAGGTCCCCCTCACCCAAGTAGTCATCAATACACCTCAGAGTGGAAGCAGATCCAGCACTCGTCCAGTTAAAATCAATTTTCTTTATTTTTGAAATAAAGAAAATTGATTTTTATCTGGACCTGTGCTGGATCTCCTATCACTCACTAGTATCCTAGAATGCCCGGTGTCTTGTCTCCTTGCACCGCCCAGTATCAGGTGGACTCACAGCCAGTAATATGGACACTGAATAGGTGAGCTGAAAGAAACCCCCCTTTTTCTGGATTTCCTTAATAAACCTCAGTATTTGTAAGTCAAAACAAGGAGTGGGTAAAAAATAAACAGAAGTGGTGAACATGTTTCTATTATATTTTTTCTCTGATTGTTCCACTCCTAGTTTTGGCTTACAAATGCTGATGCAAAATGCTCACCAAATACTCAACGTGTTCACGTGGCCTTACTGATTCCTTAAAAATGATATTTGGAATGCTTGCCAAAAAGCCATTTCTTCTTCACTTTCCAAACAACAATCATGTTGCTAATTTAAAAAAAAACAGAACATTTTTGGATGGCTTGTTAAAAGCCATTGCTTCTTCACAGGCCGCACTGTCTTAATGCAGTGGTTAACAAATTTTACAATTTTTATAACAATAATTTTATTTCTGTCTAAAATGTTTTTAAGGTGTTTTCATGGCTGAAATAAGCTATTGCTTTTTCACCCTTTTCTTTAACCCACTAAACTCAAAACACAGGCTTTCTTCACAATTTTTAGTAAACATTACTGCTGCGATAACAAAAAAAATATAAATTGTCACAGGTCCACTAAAATGAGCTATATGCTGTCTGGGCCCTTAATTGGTGATTCCCGTTGCATCTTCATTAAACATATTATCGGAATATTAGTCTTCACTGGCGCTTACCGATGTATTTTGTAAATGCCCATATGCCCCATTTCATTTGACTGAGGCCAAAAGTTTGTTTTTTAGCCTCTGTTTAGCTTACTGTATAGGAAAGTGCTGCATTATACAGAGGGTCACTGCAAAAACACATATACCATACAATATAAAGTATGTTTTTCTTTGGGACCCGATGAATGCCTAAAGGTCCATCCTGAATGTGGCCACTGTTTGGCGCATACCTCTTGAGTGCATTCACTGGACAGTGGGCAGAAATGCAGTGTGCAACCAGCCTAAAAGAGCTATACAGGCAGCGCCTTTCTTTTCACATATGGGAGTGGACATTCCACGTAGCAAAAACCAGGATTGTAAAAAGCTTGTGCTATTACTTTTATATGCACATCAATGCAGTCTTGCTAAATGGTGCCATGGTATTGTACTATTCAGTATATTTTCTAATACTTGTATGGTAGATTAATATGAAGTCTCATTATACAATGGCATGTGAAGTCTTCTTGATTGGGTTTACAGTTCAAATATAACCGTGGCCTAGAACAACTATGCAAATCCTCTACAAAAAAGTAATAGAGTTTGGAATTTTCAAAGGCCCTACTGTATACCTGCTTGCCATGTGGCAATCATGACTATTTGTAATGTTTTGAGCAGACTTCTTTCTTTTTCTTTTTCTTTTTTTTAACCTTTAGGCCACGTGGAGACGTTGAGTATTTGGTGAGTTTTTTACTTCCGTATTTGTAAGCCAAAACCAGGAGTGGAACAAATAGAAGAAAAATGTAATATAAACACGTCACCACTTCTGCATTTATTACCGAACTCCTGGTTTTAGCTTACAAATACTGAAGTGAAAAACTCACCAAATACTAAACGTGTGTAACGCGCCCACGGGGCCTCAGGGCTACTCGTTACCGGGCCAGTGGTATTTGGAGTAGCTGTTAATGGCCTGACCCAGCTCCATGGCCCCGTCGGTGTCAATAAATGGGTGCAATTTGACCGGTATAGGGGATGATAGGAGTTTGCTTTGCAGCGCCACCCATGGTATGTAGCCAATGATCACCCACCGCTGCAAGATGTTGCTCTCCTCTGGGGCAGATGGTAACGCAGCTCAGATGGTCCAGCTTCTCACAGGCAGAGCTAGGCCCCCAGGGAGCAAGATGGTGGGGGGCAGCAGCCATTGGCGCCGGAATGCGGGGTGACGGCGGTGGCAATGACGGGATGACACCAAGACTATGGACAAGGTTCTTTTTACTCACTGTCAGGTCGTCACTCTTGGAGTGCCGGTTTCCGCCGTGATGGGCTCCAGCCGATACCGGATGATTCAGAGGCCACCACCGGTGTTGTGAAGCTGTGAGACCTTCCTTCCTTGTGCTCTGTAGTGTGGATCCCTGTGGCGTGAAGCTACTTAAGGACCCCAGTGTTCTTGGGTTTAGTTCCCATCCGCAGGCAGCGTGACTCAGATGTTGCTACTGTGCCCCGGGACCTCTGTTGTGGGCAATGGAACATGAAATCCCCCTTCCCTGCAGATTCTGATGGCGCAACGTGGAGTGTATGCCACCCTAGGGTTCTGCACCCTGACTGTGCCGGTCCCAAAGGGGCTGTTAGGCTCACCCCTTGGCTCCCGTGTTGCTCCTCTGTCTCCCCAAATCCACCCGTTAAACTCCTGCTTTTTCCAGTCTGTTCAGTCCTAACTAAGGAAGCTCTGAAGCATTCTCCTGTTTCTGTGAGTCCCTGGATGTTATGGTACTCTTGGTTGGTCTTTTTGAGGAAGCTCCAAAGCACTCTCCCCAGTGATCGTCTTGTTCCAATTCCCAGATTATTCTGAGGTAAAATTCTGCGTGTTCCTCACTTCCCTCATGCTGCCCCCACCTTCCTGATGACTCACTAGTGCAGGGGAAGTCCCATTGCTATGGTGACCACCTCTAGCCCAGCTCCAGCAGGAAAGCACCTGAGCTGTGTGTGTTGTGTAAGTGAAAACCAGTGGTTAACCTCTTCCTTACCAGGGATGAGTACTGCACCTTAAGTCAGATGCAATACCCTGTGACGACTGAGCCGCAGAGGCACCATATTTGCACATGGCCTTATACTTTGTGTAGCTTACTACGTAACACATGCCAGTGACTTGCTAATAGAAACCACAACCATGGATGCTAGTGTTACAGCTTTTGTCATTTCCCATGACTTGGGAATCATACAGTATTGTATTGTCGTTGTATTGTTGCTGTTACATTGCTATGCAAGTTTGCCTTTTAAAAATTTGTTCTTCTCTCTCTGTAGCTCTTATGTAAGCTCTGATGTCAGAAACCCCTCCCTTCTCCTTGCCACATAGTGTATGTCAGCCATTTTATGAGGCTCATGTATTTACATCTCCTGTTCAGAATTGTCTTTTTTACCTACTGTACTGTGCATAACTACAAGAATGAAAATTAACCTTCTTATGTGCCTCTCCAGGCGAGTCAAGCTATCTGAGGAAATTTCTATGTGTGGGTAATTGTACATACAGATACATACAGATATCTACAGAAACTGTGTCTCAGCCTAGTTATTGAATCAGAATAGTAAAAAAAGACATCTGCAGGACACATCTGTAAAGTCAGATTACAGCTTCTGTAGACATACAGCAATAGGCAATAAAATGTCTGCTCAAAGCATAGAAGAAATCAATAATGTGTGTATAAAGCAATCACAGCTCAGTTTCTCTTAGCATAGACTCTGCTAAAATCCGGCAGCCCTTATCACCATACAGATTCAGCCTGTGAGTTAAGGTACCGTCACACTAAGCGACGCTCCAGCGATCCCACCAGCAACCTGACCTGGCAGGGATCGCTGGAGCGTCGCTACACGGGTTGCTGGTGAGCTGTCACACATGCAGATCTCACCAGCAGCCCCCAGCCAGCAGCGACGGTGGAAGCGATGCTGCGCTTGGTAACTAAGGTAAATATCGGGTAACCAACCCGATATTTAACTTAGTTGCCAGCGCACACCACTAAGCGCTGGCTCCCTGCACTCCTAGCCACAGTACACATTGGGTTAATTACCCGATGTGTAGTCTGGCTATGTGTGCAGGGAGCAGGGAGCCAGCACTGACAGCGTGAGAGTGGCGGACGCTGGTAACGAAGGTAAATATCGGGTAACCAAGGAAAGGGCTTCTTGGTTACCCAATATTTACATTGGTTACCAGCGTCTGCAGAAGCCGGCTCCCTGCTCACCGCACACTCAGTTGTTGCTCTCTCGCTGTCACACACAGCGATGTGCGCTTCACAGCGGGAGAGCAACAACTAAAAAATGGTCCAGGACATTCAGCAACAACCAACGACCTCACAGCAGGGGCCAGGTTGTTGCTGGATGTCACACACAGTAACATCGCTAGCAAGGTCGCTGTTATGTCACAAAAGTTGTGCCTCCGCAGCGATGTTGCTAGCGATGTTGCTTAGTGAGACGTGGCCTTTACAGTGGTTGAACGAAAGACTGGACAGACTTTGCAAGATCCACAGTCAGACGAAGAATGAATAGAGTTTAACCCACAGGCCAATGAGAAGGTTAAATGCTCTACCAAGCTCATATGGAAGACTAGAGAAAATCTTGAAATTGTAATACAAGAACTTTCTTGCAATGTATCAGACTTATGGCAAAAAGTGCTCATTCAAAGCACCACCATCTCACAGCTTCTCCTGAGCTACCACTAGAGGGAGCTCTAGGACATCTTTGTGCAGTTTATGATGTTAGAATTCTGATGAAACATAATGCAGTTTTCTGCAACTTAATTCTGAGAGATACGGCACAAATTGCACAAATACCGCAAATGTCATTTTTCATTTATAGGTCAACCAAGCAGTCATAACTTTCATGTAAGTCTCACTCTTGAAAATATTCAACTCTTGGTGAGCGGTTTATAAGAGCATATGCAGAAGCCGAGGCTACTAGGATACAAGTTGCTTTTGCGCAACAGAATACTGAGATGGAAGTAGCTTGCAGTAATGGAAATGAGCAGCGCCTGCAAAGAGGCCGAAATAGAGGCACTAGAGATGGAATATAAGCAATGGTATGGCACGGTTAAAGATCCTGGATCCTGGAGTTTAAGCGATTTCATTGCAAAAGACCCTCTTAAGCACACAAGAGACTACGTATTAAGTCAAAATAGTGCACCCCTGGCTCAATAACTATTGAGAGCGCATACATTTCTCCAAAGCAACAGGAAGCAGATCCTTCCTCAACACTGCACTGAAAGTCAGTACAATGTGCTACCAGTCACTCATCCTGAACCTCCTTCATGCAGAAGAATGTACCAGGCCCCTGCACATAAGCAAACTCTATACATAGACACCAACATGCAATCCAAAATGTTGGCAAGTCAACCTACTCCTGACAACCAAATAGCTCCAGCTTCACATGTGGCAGAAACTATGCACATCAAACAATTTCCTAGACTAAATTCATATGCCGTACCATACTTTCTCATGTCTCTAGGTCAGGACGAAACAAACCATATGAATAGCACTAGTTAGCCAGCAATTGTCTTTCCAAAATCAGATAAAACTGACATATTTGACTTTACAAGTTACATGGGTCACCGTAAACTTACTAAGACCAGTCTCACAAAGTTCAACAAGAAACTTGAGAATTATAGCGATGGGAAATATGCCTTTGGAACCGTAATTAGTGACCTTGACATCACTGCTGCTGAAGAGCTAGACCTGCTGATCAGCTGGTTGGGCCCAAAATCTATAGAGCGAATCAAGAGACTCAGATCTATCCACATAAGTAATCCAGTGGCTATTCTCATGGCTGCATGGGAGAGACTACAACAAAGCTTTGGCAGTCCTTAAGGCACAATGTTTGAGTGACTACAGGATTTTTCAAAAATATCCAGTAAAAACAGTTCAAAATTCTAAGGGCTCAGTGAGCTACTGTTGGCGCTTTAGCTCAACAAGGTAGACACGCACCTTCCTGGCCTCAGCTACCTGAACACTGCTCGTGGGGTACATCCTATAGTTTCTACGCTGCACTTTAATATTCAAGAAAAGTGTACCACACTTGCATACGTATCAACCATCCCGAATTCAGCTGGACTGTCCTGATTTGAGGGCTCTCTCCCTCAGTCCCACTGTTCACAGCTCTTGGCCCGGCTCGTCCCCTCAGTGCAGTGAATAAATTACCTCAAGACGAGTTAAATTAAACATTAGGACCTGTGGGAGAAGCCTATTCTATCAGGCATCATCCTGGGGTCAAGTTTCCTTATCTTGGGATGGCTTCCCTCCGCACGCTGCCAATGATAGTTCCTGCTTTGCAGCGTGCACCTCTGGTACCTTAGCTCCTCTGATCCTACCCACTACCCGGTACTCCTTTCCCTGACCTCCGTCTCTCCTGTCCTACCTTACCTCTCTGTCTCCCTTACCTGCTGCCTAACTATTGTCGTGTCTTCGCTCCCTCCTCCCTTCCCACATGTACTCCCGGCTCCTGACCTCTGCTTGCACTCTGACTCTGGCTCTGCTCCTCTTCTGACAATACCTCCTGGCTCCCGACCTCGGCTTACTTTCTGATTACGGCTCTGTTTATCCCTTGGTACCTGCGTTACCTCTCGACACTGATTGCGGCTTGTCTGACAATTCTATTGCGGCTCTACATGGATGCTACTGATCTCTATTGGGTAAGCTCTTCATGACACTGAGAGGCATTACTCCTCACAGGAGCTTCAGCTCCCCCTGGTTGTTTATTACAGCATTGCTGTAATATGTCAGATTTCAACATACTGGCTTCCTAATAAGCCTGCAATACACTTTATACACAAGAAGAGGCAAAGCTGCACAGAGGGAGATCAATGACCATAGATAAAATAGAAGGTATGTCTCAGACTATAGCAGACTCCCTATAGGCACTGTAGCTAAGCTGTAGTCACAGATCACACCTCTTAATATAGCTGAGCTAAAAAGTAGCCAAGGAACAATCACTTCGGAAAATAAATAGTAGTAGACGTTACCAATTAATACTGACCTATTTAATTTTTTAAAATGCTTATTCAAAAAAATATTGCCTACAAAGGTCCTCAAATTTAGGATGTAAGAGAACTTGCCATATAAGAATAAAGATATTGACAATGTCAATGTACACTTTTACTACAAATTTAAAGGGGTGGTTCAAAACATTAATTAATTTTAACTCCTTAAGGACCGCGCTACTTTATACATTAATGACCGAGCATTATTACTCAAATCTGACTAATATCTATTTATGAGGTAATAAGCGTGGAACGCTTCAACATATCCTAGTGATTCAAGGAACCTTATTTTCCGTTTTGTTTTTTTTGCTCCCCTTCTGCCGAGAACCATAACTTTTATATTTTTCCGTCAATCTTGCCATATGAGGGTTTTTTTTTTGTGGGACGAGTTGTACTTTAAATGAAACCATATGTTTTGCCATATAGTGTACTGGAAAATGGCCAAAAAATTTCAAGTGCAGAAAAATTGCAAAAAAAAAGTGCGATTGCATACTTGTTTTTAGGACATTTTATTCACCGTGTTCACTATATGGTAAAACTGATGTTTGTGTGATGTCTCAGGTTGGTACGATTTCGTATACACCAAACATGTAAAATTTAACTTTTATCTAAGAGGTTAAAAAAATTAATTATTTTCTACAAAAAAGTGGCACACTTTTTGCGCCATATTCCGTGAACTGTAGCGTTCTCATTTTTCAGGATCTGGGGCTCAGTGATAGCATATTTTTTGAATCTCGAGCTGCCGTGTTTAATTATACCATTTTTTGCAGATACTACATTTTGATCGCCTGATATTGCATTTTGCGGTGACCAAAAAATGTAATTTTGGCGTTTGGAATTTTTTTTCCCGCTTCTGCCGTTTACTGATCAGATTAATTGATTTTATATTTTGATAAATCGGGCATTTCTGAACGCGGTGATACCAAATGTGTGTACTTTATATTTTTTTAACCCTTTCATTTTCAATGGGGTGAAAGGGTGGTGATTTGAACTTTTAGCTTTTTTTATTTTTTAAAACTTTTTTTTAACTTTTTTTTATTTTACTAGTCCCTCATGGGACTATAAGGATCAGAAGTCTGATTACTCATTCATTTCTGTTGATCACAGCTACACTGCTGTGATCACCAGAAATGCTCATCTCTTGTTACTGGCAGCACTCAGCCGGCTGAAAAAGAAGTGAGTCATGTTAGCTACAGGAGTCATCACAAGATCCCGTGCTACCATCGCAACCATCGGTTCACAATGATCACATCACAGCGCCGCCGATGGGGCCTGGTGAGTGAAGATTTACCGCGGCAGACTTTGTCACTTTTTGACAGTGCAATTTCAGGGGTTAACAGGCGCGAGTGGATCGCAGATATACGGATCGCTTGTGAGGTACATATAGTGTGATATAGTGGATCGCTTGTGAGGTACACATGTCAGCTGTTAAAATCAGCTGACATGTGCAGTAATTGCCTCTGGCTGCCCGCAGCAGCCGCCGGTGATTACAACTATATGGCTTAGGACATACTGTTACGACTCGCAGTCATTAAGGAAATGAGGTCACACAAGAAAGTTCAGAAATAACAGATACCAGAAGGATATGCTTTTTAGTCCTGTTCAAAAGTAGAGGATCTGTCACCAGATTTCACAAGACAAACATTATACATTAATAAATAAATATCCTCGTCTTGATGGGACTGTTGAACTTAGTTTGAAAATCCTTCACAATGTCTGTCTAATCCTTTTGCACAGTTTTCTCATCTGACATTAAAATCAGCAATCCTTAAAATTTTTCAAAAGGGCTATACAGCTATTCTTATATGGATATATTATAAAAATTGTCATTACATTAGACTCATCGGGTCTAAGATATTTATTTAAAAATGTATGTTGGTTACATTGTAAAATCTAGTGACAGATACATTTTAATACAATGTCCTTTATGTCATATAGAAGCTTTTCTTCCTTCCTTACTGCAAAACAGTTTATTATAACACTTTTTTGGTTTCATGGGATTTCATGAGGTTTTGTTAGCAGATTCTGTTTAGTAGTGAAACTGTAGCGGTGTGTTGACGAATATACCTTGTCGGCTCAAATAACTCATTTGGTGATTTTAAGGGAATGTGATAAGGATAGAAATTGCTGCGACGCAGGGACCGCTTACCCCTTCAGGAATACAGCACAAAGCTGACTTTCCCTCCATTCTTCAGACAAGAAAGGACTTAACCTGCTTAGGCAGTCAATGTGGAAGGGGGAATATAAAGTACGACTGTGCAATGTTATTATCCCTGTGCTAGCTCTCCAATCCTTCATGGCAATAAGGCTCCTATTGTTCAGTAATCCAGGCTGCCAGAAGACACAGCTTTCATAAGCAATAAAAAAGAGCAGCACAGACTATCTAGGCCCTGTGTATTTGTCAGTGGGTCGCCTAAGACAAAATATGACATATTCTCAGAGATTAAACTTCTTCTGAGAATTATGGCCTTTTGCTTGCATTAGCTCAGCCAACAAAAGACTCAGAAAAACTCAGCTAAATAATACGAAACCTTCCTCAAAGCAAATGGGTTACATATAAAACTATCATTCCTCAAGATGAGCTAATGAAAAACATGAAAAATTGTTTTCCTGTTTTCTAGTACAGGACATAATGGATCTCGCTTTTTCAGGGTTGTCAGAACAGCTCAGTTCTTTTGCCAAATCTTAATTCAGAAAACATCCCAATGCTATGTCTTGTTCAGTCATCTTGTCTGTATTTTGTGCCCCCCTGTGAACTTACCGTAGACATCTAGTTAAATTTACTCAATATACAAATATGTTCCATGGGTTTCAAGAAGTTGTTTACTATTTTCATTTTTTAATCATCAGTCGTGCTATTATGTGCCACTAAAAGCATCCATACTCTTATTATACAGTAGTAATATAAACTTTTTATCATGCAGATAGCATTACTTGGTGTCTGCCAGCTGCAGCTCTGATGTTTACATCCATACCTTAACCTCCCCAGGTATACAGTGCTCTATTACTACAAGTTCAATCATTCATTGCAGTGGCCTGTGAGAGAGCACTTAGCTCACCCCCTCCATTCTCCACCCTGCGCTGCTGAAGATGTTGGGAGATACCAAGTGTCAGAGTCCCCCAGGGTAGGCACCAACTCATCCAGCAACTGACAGATGACCAGTAGGGCCCAGCCATTGTGTTTATTATGTAAATTATGTTGCTTTTTAGCTATGCATGACAGTGATTGCATTACCTAAACCCTTTGCTTTTGAAATGCAGATCACAGCACTTCACTTGCAAAAGGTGTCGGTCCCAGCTATTACTACTGAATGAAACTGTCAGCTTAGCTTGTGGAAGGCAGACTAATTGTGTCTTCAAAACGCATGCTCAAGTAGCTGTCATTCACTCCAAACCATCTACACCTATCATCAGTATCACAGTGAAAACTTCCTTTCATTTGGTCTGATTTCTGTGTTGGAAAAGGAAGTGTTGGACATAACAGAGGAGAAAGAAGAATCTGTATAACAATCCAGTACTATGTGAGTATTGCTGAGATGCGCTCATAGAAGCAATACATCTGATACAGGTATATTACAAAAGGTATTGTTTTGAGAAGCTAAGATATATGGTAAGGAGGTGAAAAAGTAATGTAAAATTCCTTTAAGCTCTTGGGGACTGTTCCTATATGGATGTGACAGCAGGGTGACAAAATAGTGTTTCCAGCTTTAAGAGATGAGTGATTTCTATTCAACTAAATCTTACAACCTGAACAAAGGCCCCGATTCTGTTAAATTCTGCTGGAGATCAATATATAAATGTCACTCAACTGATGGTGGCCTTAGTCAATCAAAGTACAGTATAAGGTTTAGTCTGCTTATTTTGGGTGACATCATATTCTCTCTCTAAAAAGATCATGATTAAAGTTTCAATTTCAAGTATTTTGGCATGGAAGACATCATAACCATGAGGAGTCCCTGGAGCCTGGAAGTCCCAACCTAGCATGAGCAACTTGGGGATTTCAGTGGATCCGACAGTGGTCTGAAGATGCAACATTGACTGGTGAAGTGGTGGTGAGGAGTGGTGGGAAAGAGAGGTGAGCAGGAAAGAGAGTATGAAGTTTTGTTTAAAAAACCTTTCTATGACTTTCTATGGTTCAGAATAATAGTGGCTTACATATTGCTGAATCCACATCGAATGTGGATTTTTCTAAAATATTAGTAGAATTAATTTGCACTCAAATTTATTTCCTCATCTCTACCAAGG
Source organism: Anomaloglossus baeobatrachus (assembly GCF_048569485.1). NCBI lineage: Eukaryota > Metazoa > Chordata > Amphibia > Anura > Aromobatidae > Anomaloglossus > Anomaloglossus baeobatrachus. Next base: position 136,253,814 of record NC_134358.1, read on the forward strand.
ACAGATTCTCTAGAGGTGCTGTGTCCTTCTGCCAATCTTCTCAGGAGGTTTCCCTCTGTCTGTTAAACCTCAGCATTTTCTGTATCTTTCATAAGAATTGGTTCTCTTCTTTGAGAAGATGGACTAGCTGGTATGCGGTATTCAACTGAGTATTATATTTGGGCACATATACCACTTTTTATCTTGACAATATTTGGCCCTATCTGGGCACTGTATGCACATTTTATCCAAACTCCTCTATATAGTATTATCCAGGAGATGCCTAGAAGTATATATCTTGCCACTAAATGACACAATAAGTATGATATATGGAATTTTTTCAGACGCTGGATGTAATAATAATATGATTAGTATTGGCATTATATTTGTAGGCACTCTACGTGCCATATTTGGATACTGTTGTTATGTAAATTATGTATACTGTATATATTAGGTAAATCTACCATGTAATGGCATTTGTGCTTTTTTGGGTGCTGGTTACCATGGCTTACTTCATTTACCTATGTGGCTGACATGTTTTAAAATCTAATAGTAATATAAAACTAATATAAAGTTACCATGTTAACAATAATAATAGTTAAAAGTTTTTAAGTATTGTGCCCTGTTTCCAAGCCTCATTCATGGAGCTGACTATTCTTAGCTAATTATTTTCTCTTTAAAATATACTAATATTAGGTAAATTGAAATTCTATGCTTTATGAACGTGCTTACCTGCTTAAGCTCCCATTCATGATGATCACCACTTCCATCATGTCCTATCCTGATCTTGTAAAGTTTCCCAATACTTGGTATTTGCACCTGACAACATATAACATGTACATAATAAGGCTTACTTGTCACTGATACTTGTATTTTTGTCCTAATACTTTAACCACCAGCAGATTTGTGACTGTGGTATTTGATTTCTAATGTATATTATTATTATTTTGGCTGGACCATCACTGGAAATCATATAGAGTAAGGTGATTGTTTTGGATGGCTGTAAAGCAGATTTTCCGCCACCCATTTAAATGGATTGTCCACTATCAGACACCCCTTCTCAATTACTATATTCTCCCACATAAAATAATAGCCTAATATTCTTCAGTACTCTTGTGGAGGTCGACTGAGCTATAGCTTGTTTGTTCAAATGTAATAAGAATATCTGTGTATATAAATAATCAAAATGTAGATGTAGATGCATAATTATCTGTCTGTCTATGTAGCCATCGCATAGATCCATAGTATAATTCAAAGTTGTATAGTCATGAAGGGGTTAACTAAAGATAATGAAGCCAAAATGTGAAGCTACAAACTCTTATCAGTAGTGTCCACACAGAAAGAATGTTTTAATGAATAGATGTATTGTACAATATGCTGGGAGAAATAGGGGAGTGACACTCCCATAAACTCTGTGTATCATTTTCAAGGCCAAAGGTGCCTTCTGTAATAATTAAGTTTCTTTCAATATATAACGAGCTCAGTTGCTGATGCTGACTCAGGGAGAGCATGTCTGTGTGTTCTTTGTCTTATATATATTGATATATATTGGCACTGATATACAGCTAATACGGCACCGTCTCTGGATATCCCAAATGAGGACTCCATTAGCAGTCTTCAACCCAAATTCCTCCCTTGACACTCTCATGACATAAGAAAGTTATATGAGGCTCTGGAGACTTGGTGACGATGTTGCTGGAATGGAGCAGGAACCAAAAGTGATCACTGGCTGTTATTATTTTACAGGGGGGAATACGATGATTGAGAAGAGGTTTTCCAAAGATTTCATTACTGAAAGATGTTGCAGAACATCCAGGCTTGTGTACCCTAGTGATTGGTGGAAGTTTTTGGTCACAAACCTCCATGAATAACGTCCTTCAATTCATCACAAAGTACCCACTTCCCCTTTTCCTTATTATCTGATGATTTTTATTCAGCAGTTGTGAGTTTTGAAGAGAGGCTAGCCTAGGATAAAATATTTTTTTATCCCCTTATTACACTACTTACTGTACATAAAGCAGATCTAAGGGTATGTGCGCACGTTGCTTTTTACCTGCTTTTTACCTGCTTTTTTGCTGCTTTTTCTTCTGCGCTGTTTAATGCCAAAATGGATGTGTTCTTCTATTCAAGCAAAGTCTATGGGAATTTGGGTTTCTTGTTCACACTATGTTGTTCAAAATGCTGCCTTTTTGTGGCAGAACTTTGGTCAAAAACTCAGCTTTGCAGTGCAAAACCCAAATAGCAAAAACAATTGACATGTTGCTTCTTTGAAAAGCTGAGTTTTTGACCAAAGTTCTGCCTCAAAAAGGCAGCATTTTGAACAACATAGTGTGAACAAGAAACCCAAATTCCCATAGACTTTGCTTGAATAGAAGAACACATCCATTTTGGCATTAAACAGCGCAGAAGAAAAAGCAGCAAAAAAGCAGGTAAAAAGCAGGTAAAAAGCAACGTGTGCACATACCCTAAAGAGAAATAAAAAATGTGGGTTAGGGACCATTCTATTTGTTGACTGAACTTACCTGAAATTCGTCTTTTTGTCTAGGTTGAAAGAGATGATCTTTGTTGCCTTTTCCAAGAGTGATCGGACCTGTGGACCCTTTACTGCCGTACACCCACAAAGTCACATTGGCTGATGTTCCAGCACTTCCAGTCAGTACAGACAATTTCCATTCATTTGATGAATAAGATGGGATCTCATGGCTACTCTGTCTTTTAGCACCTAGTACAATATTAAAAAATATAGAGTATTATAGATATTGTAGATATCACCTTCTACTAACACAAGAAGTTGAAGCAGAATGAACTGATGAATATAAGTAGGATTTTCTTTCTATAGTAGGTATAATGTCAGTAGGTACTGATTCAAGGTTAACTTGGGTGTTATCCACCAACAATATCTATTTAGTGCAATGATTTTTAGTCTGGCAATGAAGAAGATAGTGAAATCAGTATATATGTAACAGAAAAATGTCATAGTTACATTAACAAATGTAATATATGAAATCTGCAGCAAAGTCTCTATTAGAGGTATTACCATCTCCAAGATGCTATCCCAATATGTAATAGGTGTAATAATAATATTATTAGCAAATACCTCTGTGGCGCCCCTGAGGCTTCCGTCGCCACAGGTCATTGCACCCCACCAGCGGTGTGATGCCCCATTCTGGGAGAGGAAGAGAGTGAACTCCGGTCCCCTGGTAAATCCACACTACACCCATTGTTAGGTACATACTAGGACCAGGGAAAGTGGCAGGCAACCCTCCCATGCTGCATGCTGGGAGGGGCCGTAAGACCCATCCCTGCTCCTATGGGTTACAGCTTAGCAACTGGGGAGTGGGAGGAGCCATCTGAGAGCAGACACAGATAGGAAGGTCAAGTTTAGTCAGTCTACCTCAGGGAGTGAGAGAAGCAGCATGTAGTTGGAGGAGAAGAACGAGAGAAAGAAGGGAGGAGGAGGCCTGCTGGAGGCAGGCAAGGAGGAGAAATAAAAGAAAGGAAAGAAAGAAAGAAAGAAAGAAAGAAAGAAGGAAAGAAAGCTCCAAGTCAGACAGGAGCAGAGGAACTGAAGGAGACGCTTCCTGGTGAAGACCCTGGGACCCAGAGGTCCAGGTGACACCACGTAGGAACAGAAGGAGTCGCAGGGCCGCGGGTAGTCCTGGAAGTATCACGAGCAGGCCCTAGAGGTACCAAGGAGAGAGGGCCCTAGAAGTGCCACGGGTAGTTGTAGGCTGCGGTGGCCTGTTCCACAGTAACATCGGTGGAGGGATTAAGCTGCGACAGGGGACGGTCCCTAGAGACTGGAGGAGTGCAAAGATCATCTCCAAACAGTAAAAACCGAGGCCCAGGGACGTTGTAAGCTCCCAGGGCCAGAACCCATAGCGGACTTCCAGAAAAGGGGTAATCAGCCGACAGGTGACCCCCCAGCCTGGAGGCTGTAGTGGAGGCCAAGCCAGGTCTATCCTAACAAAGGCAAGGCTAAGGAAGACAGCGGAAGAAAGAGACACTAAGAGAAGGGCACCGGCTTTCACTCTCAGAATCACCCAGAAACGGCGGAGGTCCCTGACAGTGGTCCCAGCAGTCCAAGGGTCCCCGCAGCTGTGACAAGAAGTGTGAGTAAAGAACTTGAACTGCACCCTTGAAGTTGCCTCTGTTATTTCCGCTGCATAGACATTCACAAGCACCAACAGTGCCCCGGGCATTGCTCCACCTGTGGGGAGCAGTACCACCATAGCTGCCATCACATCATCCCGGTGGCCCCACACAGCAGCGGCGGCTTATTAGCCGCATACCACAGGTGGCGTCACGAACACAACCATTAACAAGCAAGCTACATATTCTACTGACACCCACCAGGGCCACGGAGCCGGGCCCAGCCACCACTGACTACCACCGGACTAGTCCGGCCTGGCACCGGGTGTCCCATAGCCCTGGGGTGGGCGAGTCAACTTTGGCGTCACGAACAGGATTTCGTGCCCGGTCACACCGGGTACTGTGCGCCTGCAGGAATTGTGCTTAAAAGACTGTGTACTGTCTGCAAACTGCCGCCGCCATTAGCCTCGCCGAGCGCAGGAAGAAGGGGGGCGTGCCTGACAAAGAGCGCGAAGGGAGCGCGCCATCAGAGCAGAGCGCTGTTAACCCCGCGCGACCCAGAAGGAAATTTGAAAAGTGAACGGAGCCTGGTAAGGTTCACTAAGGGGGAGGGGTGGACCCGGAACAACTAGTGGGCCCCCTGCCGAGTCCCCCTGTGAGCCTCCTGGGAATGGCATCCCCGGGAGTGAATTGGGACGCAGCGCCCATAGAAACCAGGGGACTGCAGCGGCCGCTGCTCCCCAAGGAAACTCCCCTGGACAACGAGATGACGTGCCGGAGGCTGGTGGTCGAGTACCAGAGGGAGCGGGAACTCTGGGAGGAGAAACAAAGGGCCCGAGAAGTCGCCAATCTGGCCTCCAAAGAAGAGGTCAGGAAGGCCCTGAAGGGAACCGAGTGCCCAGTAAGACGGGGCACCGTAGTTGATTTCCGGCAGAAAGGCGGCTGGGGCTTCATCCGGGAGCCCGGCCTGGGCAAAGACGTGTTTGTGGCCCGGAGAGACATTGAGGAGCACCTGCCCAGAGGCCACCCAGGGCGCGATGCCAGGACGGGTGATGTGATGGAGTATACCCGGCTGATGGGGGACCGTGGATGGTACGCGCTGCATGCGCATATTCTGCGGGAAGAAGCGGCCCCAGAAGAGCCAGAGTGGCGCCGCACAGCACAAGAGCACAGCATCTCTCCAAGCAGCAGCACCACCTCAAGGCAGACCCAGGCCACAGAACTGAGCAGAGGTCCTGCGACAGCCACTCAGGAGACGCAGACCAGGATCTCCATGGCGTGTGTGATGCAGGGAGCCCGGCCAAAGCAGGGCCCTAGAGACCACAGCAACAGCCCCCTGCAGACAAGCAGCCCTCTGCAGCAACGCCGTACAACACCTACAAGCAGCCCCACTCCAATCCAGGCTGCAGCACAGCGCAGAAGGTCAGGGACCAGCGCCCAGGGGACCCAGACGATGATCTCGTCGGCGTACCTGCTGCCAGGAGCCATGCCGGAGTGGGACCCTGATATCTACCCTCGAGAGTAAAAGAAGATGAAGAGATGCTGAACTGTACATAGCCCCTCATTCTTTTTGAAGAAGTCCCTCGTGTTTTGCCCCTTATTCTTTTCGAAGATGACACCCTTTCCTGCTATACTGCCCCTAATGCTTTTTGAAGACGTCACCCCCCTTGTTATGTGCTACCGGGCCACTGAACTGGAATGTGGGCCCCGGTGGAAGTGTATGTGTCATGTCCTACCAGGCCACTGGACTTAGTGGCTGGTATGTTGTTTTTGTGTCCTATGTAACCAGGCCATTGGACTTAATGGCTGGTTGATTTGTCCCATTATTGTTTGATTGAAAGAAACGAACTGCCGGGCTACTGGACTTGTTGTAGCCGAAAATGTATATAGTTGCACCCGTTGTGCCCCCTACCAGAATTATGGGGGAAGTGCCCAAACTGTGCAATGAACTGAAAGTGCACGCATAGTTTCTTTATAAGAAGTTCGCAACGTTTATTGATATGTGCCTCCCATAAAGGGAAGAAATGTTTTATTGTTTTATTACTTTGCATACAAAAATGTTTTGCAGTTTCTCCACATGTTTTTGTTGTTTTTCAGCCTGAGGACGTGCTGGGATTTGCTGTGGGGGAGTGTGGTGCCCCTGAGGCTTCCATCGCCACAGGTCATTGCACCCCACCAGCGGTGTGATGCCCCATTCTGGGAGAGGAAGAGAGTGAACTCCCCTGGTAAATCCACACTACACCCATTGTTAGGTACATACTAGGACCAGGGAAAGTGGCAGGCAACCCTCCCATGCTGCATGCTGGGAGGGGCCGTAAGACCCATCCCTGCTCCTATGGGTTACAGCTTAGCAACTGGGGGGTGGGAGGAGCCATCTGAGAGCAGACACAGATAGGAAGGTCAAGTTTAGTCAGTCTACCTCAGGGAGTGAGAGAAGCAGCATGTAGTTGGAGGAGAAGAACGAGAGAAAGGAGGGAGGAGGAGGCCTGCTGGAGGCAGGCAAGGAGGAGAAAGAAAAGAAAGGAAAGAAAGAAAGAAAGAAAGAAGGAAAGAAAGCTCCAAGTCAGACAGGAGCAGAGGAACTGAAGGAGACGCTTCCTGGTGAAGACCCTGGGACCCAGAGGTCCAGGTGACACCACGTAGGAACAGAAGGAGTCGCAGGGCCGCGGGTAGTCCTGGAAGTATCACGAGCAGGCCTAGAGGTACCAAGGAGAGAGGGCCCTAGAAGTGCCACGGGTAGTTGTAGGCTGCGGTGGCCTGTTCCACAGTAACATCGGTGGAGGGATTAAGCTGCGACAGGGGACGGTCCCTAGAGACTGGAGGAGTGCAAAGATCATCTCCAAACAGTAAAAACCGAGGCCCAGGGACGTTGTAAGCTCCCAGGGCCAGAACCCATAGCGGACTTCCAGAAAAGGGGTAATCAGCCGACAGGTGACCCCCCAGCCTGGAGGCTGTAGTGGAGGCCAAGCCAGGTCTATCCTAACAAAGGCAAGGCTAAGGAAGACAGCGGAAGAAAGAGACACTAAGAGAAGGGCACCGGCTTTCACTCTCAGAATCACCCAGAAACGGCGGAGGTCCCTGACAGTGGTCCCAGCAGTCCAAGGGTCCCCGCAGCTGTGACAAGAAGTGTGAGTAAAGAACTTGAACTGCACCCTTGAAGTTGCCTCTGTTACTTCAGCTGCATAGACATTCACAAGCACCAACAGTGCCCCGGGCATTGCTCCACCTGTGGGGAGCAGTACCACCATAGCTGCCATCACATCATCCCGGTGGCCCCACACAGCAGCGGCGGCTTATTAGCCGCATACCACAGGTGGCGTCACGAACACAACCATTAACAAGCAAGCCACATATTCTACTGACACCCACCAGGGCCACGGAGCCGGGCCCAGCCACCACTGACTACCACCGGACTAGTCCAGCCCGGCACCGGGTGTCCCATAGCCCTGGGGTGGGCGAGTCAACTTCAATTAGAAATGTAGTATAGATCTTTTGGTTAGCTATGTTGCTTACCTCATGTGCAGGGCATTGCAGCTTAGGTATCCATGGTTACAACCACTAGCAATATCAAACTGTCTCTGTATGAGTGGTCGTAACAATAGATACCTAAACTACTGCAATGCCTTGCACATAAGGTTAGAGACATAGCTAATCAGGAGAACTGTACTACATTTCTAATTGGAGGTATTTGCTAATATTATTCTTATTACACCTACTACATATTCGTATAGGATCTTGGAGATGGGAGTATCCATATAATGCAAATACTGCAATTAGGCTCACCCAAAAAAATGACTACTGATACTGTAGATGTAGACCTGCATGCAGATTCCCTTCTATTTCCAAATGCAAGAACTTGAAGACATGCCTTGTAAGTTGTAAAGTTGCCTTGATTTTTTTGGTCTTTAATAATAGGAACAGGAATATATTTAGCACTTTGTACATTGAAAATAATGGAATGTGATTATAATCTAACTCAAAGATTTTGTTAGGACACATATAAATCATTAACAAACTTTGTGCCGACAGCCATAACCACATTACTTTAGCAAATCTATATTATCATAATAATGACTTTCATTATTATCATCATCATCATCACCAAACCATGTTTATTACCCAACTCTCTTCCCTAATAAACCATAGAAGCTACAAACAGAGACAGGGTCAGCACAGGAGACAGATGTACACTGCAGATGGCTGCTGATGGGCAGCAACTGGGAAACAGAACCCTCTACTGCGGCCTCATCGATCAGATAAAAGATGCATGTCATGAAATGAAATCTGTGATAATGAAATTCCATATTGCATGCAAGGAAACATCGGATACAAGGAAAAACATCTGTAGACGCTGAATAAATAAAAAGATAACAATGACTGAAAAGCTTTGTCTTTCTGGTCTTTTGCTCTAATAACCTTTTCAGTAGTGGAAATATTACACTGCATTATAACAGAGCATAACAGAGCATGCATACTCCTGTATTACAGATCTATTTTGTATAGAGCTGTACTAGTGCCTGGACAGTGTTACATAAACACCCTATAGCTTCATATGCATACATGTGATTTTTTTTTACTAGCAGTTCACATAAAAATTCAACAGACAAAAATTGAGTTGCCTACATGTAAGGATGCTTAGAAAGGCTATGCTGTGTGTGTATCCTAGCAGCATGTGGTCATAATTAGAGATGAGCGAACCGGTCGCGGTTCGGCTCGAGCTTGGTTCGTCGAACGGAGGTCTAGTTTGAGTTCGGTTCGGCGAACCGGTTCGGCGAACCACTCGAACCCATAGGAAACAATGGGAGGCAAACACAAACACATAAAAATACATTATAAATGTACACATACAGTTAATAAACATTGCCATAACACTTACAGGTCCCCGAGACGCGTCCTGCACTCTGTCTCCTGCCACTATTCCATCCGATGATCGCTGAATCTTCCCGGTAACCAGCACTGACATCGTGACGTCAAAATAGCCATGTGACCAGTCACGTGTCTGTTATCTCATTGGCTACAGACTGGTCACATGACTATGACACGTCATGTAGGACCTGCGAGTGCATCTATCCAGTACGCGGTGATCGTTTGTGTATCGCCGTGTACTGGGGACATGCTCTGGCACACGGTCAGGTTCCCGGTCTGCTTCCCCATTCCGTTATAAACCGGCTGCCACAGCCAGTCGATAACGGAGATCACCGTTGCTATAGCAACGCGCTTGTCAGTGGTGACGTCACCGCTCACAAGCAGCAGCTCAGGGAATAGCACCGCCTTCTTTCTATGCAGTGCTGATGTAGTAGAGCTGCATGTGTTGAAGGAGAAAGAAGACAGAAGAGCCGGATCGTGGAGGGATGCGAGGGAGTAATGAACATGGAGTCTCTAATGTGTCTGTGTATTTATTTCTATTAAAGTATTTTTTCTCTGTGTGGTGTCTTTTTTTAACCCTTTATTGGAGATTCTTAATGGCAGGGTCAAACTTGCCTGACATTAAGAATCTCTGGCTTAATATTAGCTAGTAAAACAAAGCCAGTATTAACCCTTATTACCCAGCAAGCCACCGTCACCAGGGCTGTTGGAAGAGTTGGATACAGCGCCAGATGATGGCGCTTCTATGAATGCGCCATTTTCTAGGGTGGCTGCGGATTGCAATTCGCAGCAGAGGCGCCCAGAAACCTCGGCCTAACCTGTGCTGCGGATTCCAATCCCCAGCTGCCTAGTTGTACCTGGCTGGACACAAAAATATAGCGAATCCTACGTCATTTGTTTTTTATTTATTTCATGAAATAAGTGAAATAATTAAAAAAAACGGGCTTCCCTATATTTTTAGCTCCCAGTCGGGTACAAATAGGCAGCTGGGGGTTGGGGGCAGCCCGTAGCTGCCTGCTGTACCTGGCTAGCATACAAAAATATGGCGAAGCCCACGTCATTTTTTTGGTGGGCAAAAACTCCTGCATACAGTCCTGGATGGAGGATGCTGAGCCTTGTAGTTCTGCAGCTGCTGTCTGCTCTCCTGCATACACTAGTGAATAGAGCTTGCTGAGCCTTGTAGTTCTGCAGCTGCTGTCTGCTCTCCTCCATACAGACAGGCAGCAGCTGCAGAACTACAAGGCTCAGCATACTCCATCCAGGACTGTATGCAGGACTTTTTGCCCCCCCAAAAAATTATTTGGGCTTCGCCATATTTTTGTATGCTAGCCAGGTACAGCAGGCAGCTACGGGCTGCCCCCAACCCCCAGCTGCCTATTTGTACCCGGCTGGTAACCAAAAATATAGGGAAGCCCTTTTTTTTATTAAATATTTCATGAATTTCATGAAATAATTAAAAAACAAATGACGTGGGCTTTGCCATATTTTTGTATGCTAGCCAGGTACAGCAGGCATCTACGGGCTGCCCCCAACCCCCAGCTACCTATTTGTACCCGGCTGGGAACCAAAAATATAGGGAAGCCCTTTTTTTATTATTTCATGAAATAATTAAAAAACAAATGACGTGGGCTTCGCCATATTTTTGTGTCCAGCCAGGTACAACTAGGCAGCTGGGGATTGGAATCCACAGCACAGGATGGCCTGAGCTTTCTGGGCCCCTCTGCTGCGAATTGCAGTCCGCAGCCGCCCCAGAAAATGGCGCTTTCATAGAAGCACCATCATCTGGCGCTGTATCCAACTCTTCCAGCTGCCCTGGTGATGGGTGGCTTGCTGGGTAATAATGGGGTTAGGGCTAGCTGTATATTATCAACTGGCCCTAAGCCCGAAATTCATGGTGGCACGCCAATATTAGACATGGCCACCATGAATTTCTAGTACAGATAAAAAGAACCACAACACACAGAAAAATATTTTTATTATAAATAAAACACAACACAATTAGTGACTCCATCTTTATTGAAATAAAGAACCCCCTCCGCAGTAATCCTGGGTCAAGGGTCCCGCGCCATCCAATCCGGATCCAATATCATCTGATCGGTTTTCTGGAAGGCAAAGCGATCAGATGATGTGTCAGGTTCAAGGGCCTGATTCACATGACACAGCAGCTGATTGTATAAACGGCTTTTATACAATCAGCTGATGCATCGGTGCAAAAAAACAAAAAATCAAACTACACACTTCAGTGCAGACTCCTGTCCGACAGCATCAGCTGATAGTTTAGCCGGCCGGACGGTAAAAAGCCGGCCTCACCGCTCGACTTATATTGTCAGCTGATTCCGTCAGGTGACCGCATCAGCTGATAATCGCCAGGTCTGAGAAAGAGAGAGAAAGAAGATAGAGGGAGAAAGAGAAAGAAGAGAGAGAAAGAAGCAAAAGAGGAGAAAGAGAGAAGAAAGAGAGAGAAAGAAGAGAGAGAAGAAAAAGAGGAGAAAGAAGAGAAAGAAGAGAAAGTAGAGAAAGAAGAGAAAGAAAGGAGAGAGGGAAAGGAGAGAAAGAAAGGAGAGAGAGAAAGAGAGAGAGAAGGGAGAGAAAGAAAGGAGAGAGAGATAGGAGAGGGAAAGGAGAGAGAGAGAAAGGAGAGACAGAAAGGAGAGAGAGAAAGGAGAGAAAGGAGAGAAAGGAGAGAAAGGAGAGAAAGAAAGGGGAGAGAGAGATAGGAGAGAGGGAAAGGAGAGAGAGAGAGAAAGGAGAGAGAAAGAGAGAGAGAAAGGAGAGAAAGAAAGGAGAGAGGGAGATAGGAGAGAGGGAAAGGAGAGAGAGAAAGGAGAGACAGAAAGGAGAGAGAGAAAGAGAGAGAGAAAGGAGAGAAAGAAGAGAAAGAAAGGAGAGAGGGAAAGGAGAAAAAGAAAGGGGAGAGAGAGATAGGAGAGAGGGAAATCACAGCTGATGTCCGGCTCCTCCCCTCAGTGCATAATTAAATTATATTTATAAATATATAATAAATATAATTTATTAAAAATAATAAATAAATTTACCGGGTCTAGAACTCGCAACCTTAGGCTATGTGCACACAGTGCGTTTTTCTCGGCGTTTTTGCGCGTTTTTCGGGTGCGTTTTTGGCCTCAAAACTGCATGACTTTGCTTCCCCAGCAAAGTCTATGAGTTTTCATTTTTGTTGTCCCCACACAGCGTTTTTTTTCAGCTGCGTTTTTGTGGTGACCACAAAAACGCAGCATGTCAATTATTCCCGCGTTTTTCACTGCGCTTTTCATCCATTGAGTTCAATGGGATGTTGAAAGACGCACTGAGAAACGCAAATAGCTGCGTTTTGGTGCGTTTTGAAGACCAAAAACGCAGCTATAAACGCAGGAGGTGGGTAGTAAAGTGACGTGTACAGGAAGAGGATTCCTTCTGTCAGTATATACAGAAGCGTGAATCCTCCCGGTACCGTCACCGCTGCGTCCACCTCCCGTCCTGTGCATGTATGCAGCCGTGCGGCGCCATGTACAGGCAGGAGGTGGAAGCGGCTGCGAAAACAAAAGTTAACAGTAGAAAAAAAAAAAAAAAGTTATACTCACCTGTCTGCAGCCTGCCGGTGCCATGCCCGCTCCCATCTCCTCTCACGGTATCGCCACCCCCGCTCCGGCTGTGTGCAGACGGCCGGAAAACCTCCGATGGATGCAGGACCTGGCGATGGATCACCTGATGCAGTCACCTGACGCATCAGGTGATCGTAAGTATCGCGGTGACGCGGGCGTCCGGCCGGTTTCAGCGGATGCGTCAGGAGACTTCATCCCTGATTACCGGCAGCTGCTGCAGCGATCGGACGGGATCAGACTCCCGCCCCATTGCTCCAGGAGCTGCCGGTAATCAGCACATAAGTGAGTATTATTTTATTTTATTTTTTTTTGCACCGATGCATCTGCTGATTGTATAATCGGCTTTTATACAATCAGCTGATGTGTGATGGGATTCAGGCACTTGATCCTGACACATCTGATCGCTTTGCCTTCCAGCAAACCGATCAGATGATATTGGATCCGGATTGGACGGCGCGGGACCCTAACCCAGGATTACTGCGGAGGGGGGTTCTTTATTTCAATAAAGATGGAGTCACTAATTGTGTTGTGTTTTATTTCTAATAAAAATATTTTTCTGTGTTGTGTTTTTTTTATCTTTACTAGAAATTCATGGTGGCCATGTCTAATATTGGCGTGACACCATGAATTTCAGGCTTAGGGCCAGCTGATAATATACAGCTAGCCCTAACTCCATTATTACCTAGCTAGCCACCCGGCTTCAGGGCAGCTGGAAGAGTTGGATACAGCGCCAGAAGATGGCGCTTCTATGAAAGCGCCATTTTCTGGGGTGGCTGCGGGACTGCAATTCACAGCGGGGGTGCCCAGAAAGCATGGGCACCCTGCACTGTGGATTCCAATCCCCAGCTGCCTAGTTGTACCCGGCTGGACTCAAAAATTGGGCGAAGCTCACGTCATTTTTTTTTTTAAATTATTTCATGAAATTCATGAAATAATTTAAAAAAAAAGGGCTTCCCTATATTTTTGGTTCCCAGCCGGGTACAAATAGGCAGCTGGGGGTTGGGGGCAGCCCGTACCTGCCTGCTGTACCCGGCTAGTATACAAAAATATGGCGAAGCCCACGTCATTTTTTTTGTTTGGGGGGGCAAAGAAATCCTGCATACAGTCCTGGAAGGAGGATGCTGAGCCTTGTAGGTCTGCTCCCCCTGACTCTCCCTCAAGCATATAGTCCTGGATGGAGCATGCTGAGCCTTGTAGTTCTGCAGCTGCTGTCTGCTCTCCTGCATACACTATTGGATGGAATATGCTGAGCCTTGTAGTTCTGCAGCTGTCTGCTCTTCTGCATACACTAGTGGAGAATGAAGAACACATTGAAGAAGGAAATGACATCAGACCTTTTTTTTTTGTTCACTGATAAAAAACGCATAAAGACGCAGTGAGCAAAAACACAGCAAAACGCAGCAAAAAACGCACCAAATCGCGGCAAAACGCGTGCGTTTTTTGCCGCGTTTTTTCGACGCAGGTGCGTTTTTGTGCGTTTTTAGCGGCCAAAAACGCACAAAAACGCAGCGTCAAAAAGACGCAGTGTGTGCACATAGCCTTATGCTCCCTAGGTGAGCACTCTTATCCACTCAGCTATTGCTTCTAACGTGAATGATAATAAGATAAGAAAATTAGAATAATTACCACAGAACCCCGGCAAAGGCTTCCTAAGCTTTTAAAATGGTCCCTTAGTCTGGTTCAGTAGGCTACACAATCATGGGGAAGACTGCTGACAGATATCCAGAAGACAGTCATTGACACACTCCACCAGGAGGGTAAGCCACAAAAGGTCATTGCTAAAGAAGCTGGCTGTTCACAGAATGCTGTATCCAAGCATATTAATGAAAAATTGAGTGGAAGGAAAAAGAGTGGTAGAAAAAAGGTGCACAAGCAAGCGGGATAACCGCAGCCTTGATAGGATTGTTAATAAAAGGCCATTCAAAAATTTAGGGGGGATTCACAAAGAGTGGACTGCTCCTGGAGTCAGTGCTTTAAGAGCCACCACACACAGACGTATCCAGGACCTGGGCTACAACTGTCGCATTCCTTGTATTAAGCCACTCATGACCAATAGACAACGCCAGAAGCATCTTACCTGAGCCAAGGAGAACAAGGACTGGACTGTTGCTCAGTGGTCCAAGGTGTTTTCAGATGAAAGTAAATTTTGCATTTCATTTGGAAATTAAGGTCCCAGAGTCTGGAGGAAGAGTGGAGATGCCACAATCCAAGCTGCCTGAGGACTAGTGTGACGTTTCCACAATCAGTGATGGTTTGGGGATCCATGTCATCTGCTGGTGTAGGTCCACTGCGTTTTATCGAGACCAAAGTCAGCGCATCCATCTATCAGGAAATTTTAGAGCACTTCATGCTTCCCTGTGCTGACAAGGTTTTTGGAAATGGAAATTTCATTTTCCAGCAGGACATGCACCTGTCCACACTGCCAAAGTACCAATACCTGGTTTAATACCTCAGCAGTGTCACAGGCTGATCACCTCCATGCCATGCTGCATTGATGCAGTAATTCATGTAAAAGGAGCCCTGACCAAGTAT
Organism: Anomaloglossus baeobatrachus; assembly: GCF_048569485.1. Classification (NCBI taxonomy): domain Eukaryota; kingdom Metazoa; phylum Chordata; class Amphibia; order Anura; family Aromobatidae; genus Anomaloglossus; species Anomaloglossus baeobatrachus. The sequence goes on from NC_134358.1 coordinate 136,268,882, forward strand.
TGAGTGCATTTACTGTACATGCTTTTCAGTAGGCGCCAACATTTCTAAGTTTAAAATCATTTTTTCAGTTGGTCTTATATCTAATATATAAAGCTGAATGTGTGTGTGTGTGTGTGTATGTCCGGGATTGGCATCTGCACCGTCGCAGCTACAGCCACAAAATTTTGCACACTCACACGTCTGGACCCCGAGAGTGTCATAGGCTATGTTGTGAGGTGAAATTTTAACCCCGCACGTTCCAATTTACCAATCAATTTTGCCCCTATCTACATAATGGGGAAAACGTGAAACGAAAAGTGTATCCGCACCGTCGCATTTACAATCACAAAATTTTGCACAGACACCTCATGTGACCCAAGGAACGTCATAGACTATGTTTTGACAGGAAAATTTAACCCCGCGCTTTACAGTTACTCTCCAAAAAACATGCCTTCATTAAAGTAAATGAAGCCTGGAACTACAGGTTTTAGTAGGAGCTGTGAGTGGTTGCTATAGGAACAAAAGACATTCATAGTATAAGAAGCTTATATGTAAGGTAATAAGATGTTGGTGGGGAGACGGATAGAGAAAGACATAGTGAGACAGAGCGAGAGACAGACAGGGAAAGAGACAGAGAGATAGAGACAGACAGGGAAAGAGACAGACAGAGACAAATGGTGAAAGAGACAGACAGAGACAGACAGTGAAAAAGACAGACAGAGACAGATGGGGAAAGAGACAGACCTGGAAAGAGACAGACTTGGAAAGATACAGACATGCAGACAGGGACAGAGACAGGCAGACAGGGAAGGAGGAGACAGCCAGAGAGACAGACAATGATAGATGGGGAAAGACACAGACCTTGATAGAGACAGACGCGGAAAGTGATAGAGAAATAGAGACAGACAAAGACAGGCAGACAGGGAAAGAGACAGACAGAAAAAGACACAGACAAAGAGATGGGGAGACAGAAGGGGAAAGAGACAGACCTGGGAAAGAGACAGACCTGGAAAGAGACAGATGGGGAAAGAAACAGAGAGATAGAGACAGACAAAGAAAGAGACAGACAGAAACAGGCAGACGGGGAAAGAGACAGACGGATAAAGAGACAGACGGATAAAGAGACAGACGGGGAAAGAGACAGACGGGGAAAGAGACAGACGGGGAAAGAAACAGATGGGGAAAGAGACAGACAGAGGCAGACAGGGAAAGAGACAGACGGGGAAAGAGACAGACGGGGAAAGAGGCAGACGGGGATAGAGGCAGACGGGGATAGAGGCAGACGGGGATAGAGGCAGACGGGGATAGAGGCAGACGGGGAAAGAGACAGACGGGGAAAGAGGCAGACGGGGAAAGAGGCAGATTAGGAAAGAGGCAGACGAGGAAAGAGGCAGACGAGGAAAGAGGCAGATGAGGAAAGAGGCAGACGAGAACAGAGGCAGACGAGGAAAGAGGCAGACCTGGAAAGAGACAGACCTAGAAAGAGACATACCTGGAAAGAGACATACCTGGAAAGAGACAGACGGGGAAAGAGACAGACAGAGACAGACGGGGAAAGAGACAGACGGGGAAAGAGACAGATGGGGAAAGAGACAGACGGAGCACATTACTTGGCCAATTTAGTTAAATCTGTGTGGAATATCTGTGGTGTTGAAATATATGTTGTGAAATGCTTCTATTAGCTTAGTTTTTGCCTTTTAATAATTACATTTCTATTTATTTGTTTTGTGCTTTTTGTGTGCAGAATACATTTTTGTTAATACATTCTATTTTGTTAACAGCAGTTATTAACCCGGGCGAAGCCGGGTACTACAGCTAGAAATATTCTAATTTTCTAAGATAATGACTTTTTTGTTTCCATTGGCTGTAAGCCATAATCATCAACATTAACAGAAATAAACACTTGAAATAGACACTCTATGTGTAATGACTCTATATAATATATGTGTTTCCCTATTTGTATTGAATTACTGAAATAATGTAACTTTTGATGATATTCTAATTTATTGAGACGCACTTGTACTATAAATGAGAAACTTCACTTTACATTTTCAAAATGCTCAGTTCATATATTTTTCTATATCTTCCTGTAAGAAAAAATATCTTTTGCACCCAGCTTTACTATGTGCACCTAACATAAGTGACATTTTACATTAAGCAGAGGACAACCTGGCTGAATCTGTGGTCACTTAGTATGAGGTAATATCCTAAAAGCTCACATTTCGTTTCCTCCCCTGTGTCTGATAAATCACCATATGAGCTGATATTGAACATGACCACACTCATTAAACTACTCACTTTTGCTTGAGGGAGGACAGGCTGATGGGCTCGGAGCCACTGGACCCTGTGTTTCTTCTATTACTTCATCTTGCAGAATGTTATCCTTTTTTTGGCTGAGAGTTGCAGATGTTCCCATAGGTTTTTCTCTGCCAACTACAAAGAAAAAGAAACACTTATGGGCACAGCTACAGGGCACCATTCCTCATTCTGCATCTGGTAACTGATGGAACCAAAATGTAAGCAAAATACTCAGGAGTGCGGGTGCCCACTGGGGACACATTACCTTTTCATATATTTCATATATTTCTTCTGTATTAATCAACAACACAGCAGCAAAGCATGTGCCGTCTGCATTATGCATGATACATATATTTCTGGACAATTAAGTGAAAAAGTTAATTATCATTAGTATACCATGTGATTTCCAATTGATTTGTCATTTTTAGATAGCATCCATATGATTTATTTACTTATTTATATGTTATCATATTTCCAATGTTCTGTGCAGATTAGAGATGATTGAATTTTATGAAATCTAATTTGCAGGCTTTGCTGAATTTCCCCCAAAAAATGGATTAGCGAATGTCAATACTGCAAACCCTCTTATTACCTTTAAAGTTTCAGTATTTCACTCCAAAGTCTTCTTTGTATTGAACCCTTTTAATGGGAGCCTGTAAGGTGATTCATGCTGAGCAAACCACAATTGTGGCTGGGTAAACTTTTCTCTTACCAGATGCGAATGGGGACCATGGCCAGACACCAGATCAGTCCAGCTTCATACCCAGCTGTCTCTTCCCAGTGCTGCTAGAGGTGAGTAATGTAGCGCCCCTGAGCTACTCAAGGCACTACTAGGTACTGCATCCTCACCAGGATGCAGGGCCTACCCCTAGGGACCTGGAACACCAGTGCCAGCAACACCTAAACATACCAAAATCCCAGTTTCCACTCCACACCAGGGGTAATTGGCTAGTCGGACACAAGGGGATGGCCACCTAGAGGGCGGAGCCAGACCAGGGGACTAGACAGCCTGGTGAGAGGGGACAGCAGTTAGTGAGTAACAACTGGAGAGTGAAAAGGAGAAGTGCCTAGAGCTGGGTCGTGTAATGATGACCCAGGGGCACAGGAGAGTGGCCGCCAGGGTCAGTACACCCGAGTACCACTGGGACCAGAGCACCGACGGGACACAGGGCCCTAGGTCAGGCGTCACCTTCATGCGGCCTAGCAATTACCTGCACAGTGAGGGGACCTTCACGGACCTCACTGACCCACAGATCCGGGGGCAACAGCAGTAAAGCAAAGATCAGGGTTCGGGACACAGACCAGCCCTACAGGGTCCACACTGCCCGCCGTATGGACAAGGAGACTGCCCAAAAAGGGACAGTCGAGCCCCAAACCGCTCCAAGCTAAGGGGACCCAACCACACTGAGGGTGCGGGGGACAGAGCAACCGAGTCATCAAACTGGCACTGGAACTACAGGGACATGAACCAGCCATCCGAGGGTCAAGAGTAGAGACTGTTAACTACAACCATGGTGTGGCCTCCCTTCTTAACGGCGAAAGTCTCAATCATACATCTCCCTGGGCTCAGCCCTACCTGCGGAGGGCGTACCACCATAGCTGCCATTACCACCAGCCCAAGGGGTAACCAACTCAGCAGCGGTAATTCCCCCATATTAACCACAACCCGCAGGTGGCGTCACACCAATGACTTTAATCTCCCCTGTAAATACTCCCCATTAAAAAGCACCCAGGGCACAGGACCGGGCAACGGACACCAAAGTGACATTCCCCAGTTATACACCGCCCGGGACCGAGTACCCCATTCCCTGGGTGACACAGCAGCTGTTCTCTTTCTATGTACATGAAGAGAGAAACTTGTAAATAACTTAGAGTTGCATTGGGAAGAGCCAGCTGAGGGTAGCACCGGAATAGTCTGGTCTGGTCCCCCACTATGGTTCTTGGTTGGGGCAGGCAAGGAGATGTATGATAATGTAGAGCAAGCGACACCAAGTCGAGCAACATTAGAACTATAGTATACATGACTTGATGGTCAGTGAATAGATGCCCAGCTAAGCATACATAGGCTATCGGCACTGGTGGCAGCAGAAGGGTGTAGAAGACAGTCAACAGATAGTAAAGTAAAAAAAAATTATTTACAAAAATAATTGAAAAAAAATACATGGGATCCCGGTTTATTTTCACTAGTCAGGTAAAACCAGGCAGCTGGGGGCTGGGATTCTCCGCAGCCCACAGCCGCCCCTGGAAATGGCGCATTGTTTCTTAGCACCATTTCCAGGCAGGTGCTTTACCCAGCTCGTCCAGCGGCCTTGATGGTGGTGGCAAGCTGGGTAATAAATGGGTTAATACCAGATTTGTATTCTCAGCTGGTACTAAGCCCGAAATTCATGGTGTCATGCCAAATTAGACATGGCCACCATGAATTTCTAGTAAACAGTAGAAAGAAAAACACAACACATAGATCATTTGTCCAACATAGTCCACAGGTAGAGCAATGTCAGCTCTGCATCATCACTCTGTACAGACAAGTGTCTCAACAGAGCGAGAAGCAGGCTGACACTGAGGGTATAATTCCACTTGCGTATGACTCCTGCGAGTCTCGCATCGATATCACCCAGCACGGTGCACACTCTCCTGACAGGAGCGCCTCAGCTGCATGGAAATACATGCAGCCAACCCGCTCCTGTTAGGAGAGTGTGCGCCATGCTGGGTGATACCGATGCAAGACTCGCACAGTGGCAGTAAGAATTCAATCGAGTCCATGGCTCATAGACTTGGGTGAACCCTGACGTCACCACGAACAGGGCCGAAAACAGCCGAAGAATGCTGAGTGACAAGCAGTGCAGTGAATACCCCTGGACGTTAATGATCAGACCCGGAAGCAGGAGCTGCTGGGAGACAGAGTCTGTAGGATGCATCGTGGGAGTGGTAAGTATAATGACAATGTGTATTATAAATAGAGATGAGCGATGTTCGAGGTTCGCCAATTTCATGTTCGAGTGATTTTGGGGGGTGTTCTAGTCGTTCGACGAACTCGAATGATTTGCTAAAAGTTCGGCAGTTCAAGTTACATTCGAGAACGGTTCGATCACCAAAAGCGTGGCTTTTCACAGTAAGTATGTGCGCACGTTGCGTATTTGCATGTGTCCTGCGTCCCCAGCACAATCCCTCTCTCTTTCCTACTCAGCGATCACGGGCGCGAGACTGCATGGCTGTCACAAATCTCCGGCGGCTTTTCCTCTTTTGAAAATGGCTGCCGCTTCATTATTCAATCAGTTATTCCGTGCTTTCCCCGCCCACCGGCGCCCATGATTTGGTATTGTCAGGATGGGGAGCGCCACATTATGGGGAGCCCACCACCCTAACAATATCAGCTAGCAGCCGTCCAGAATTGCCACATCCATTAGATGCGGCAGTCCCGGGACTCTACTCAGCTCATCCCGAATTGCCCTGGTGTGGTGGCAATAGGGGTAATAAGGAGTTAATCATGGCAGGCGTCTCCCCTTCCATGATTAAACTGTAAGTGAAAGTAAAGAAACACACACAGCGAAAAATCCTTTATTTTGAATAAAAGACAAAAAACACCTCATTTACCTCTTTTTTAATCCCCAAACAACAATCCAGGTCCGAAGTAATCCACACAACACTGTCAGCTCTGCTACATGAAGATGACAGGGAGCGCTCTGTGTCCTCTCCACGTAGCACCTGAAGTGAGACGCGCTGTCACCAGACTTCATTCTGCTATGCAGACATCAAGATTACCAAATCTGCCTATGTTTCTCATTAGAGACAGTGGCTTAATAATTAGAGCTCTCACCTAAGAAGCATTAGTTCACGAGTTCAAGTCCCGGCCGCCCCGGTAAAAATTGTATTTATTTTTAATTTTAAATTATAATTATTATTTATTTATAATTTAATTTAATTTACTTTAATTATGCACTGAGGGGAGGAACCGGACATCAGCTGTGAGCCGCGGGTCACACCTCTAAAATCGGAGCAGTTCACGGAATGAGGCTGCATTGCTCTCTTCTCTCTCTCTTTCTCTCTTTCTCTCTCTTTCTCTCTCTCTTTCTCTGTCTCTTTCTCACTGTCTCTTTCTCTCTCTCTCTCTTTCTCTGTCTCTTTCTCTCTTTTTTTCTCTCCCTTTTTCTGTCTCACTCTCTCTCTTTTTCTCTCTCTCTTTCTCTCTTTTTCTCTCTCCCTCTCTCTCTCTTTCTCTCTCTTTTTCTCTCTTTTTCTCTCTCTTTCTTTCTCTCTTTTTCTTTCTTTCTTTTTCTATCTCTCTCTTTCTCTCTCTCTCTTTCTCTCTCTCTTTTCTCTTTCTCTCTCCTCTCTCTCTTTTTCTCTCTTTTTCTCTCTCTTTTTTTCTCTCGCTCTCTTTTTCTCAGTCTCTCTTTTTCTCTTTTTCTCTCGCTCTCTCTCTTTCTCTCTCCTCTCTCTTTCTCTCTTTTTCTCTCTCTCTTTTTCTCGCTCTCTCTATTTCTCTCTTTCTCTCTCTTTCTCTCTCTCTCTTTTTCTCTCTCTCTTTTTCTTTCTCTCTCTCAGACCTGGCGATGATCAGCTGATGCGGTCACCTGACGGAATCAGTTGGCACTATAAGTCGAGCGGTGAGGTCGGCTTTTTACCGCCCGGCCGGCTAAACTATCAGCTGATGCTGTTGGACAGGAGTCTGCACAGAAGTGTGTAGTTTTTTGGGGTTTTTTTGCACTGATGCATCAGCTGATTGTATTAAAGCCGTTTATACAATCAACTGCCGTGTCATGTGATTCAGGCCCTTGAACTTGACACATCATCTGATCGCTTTGCCTTCCAGCAAACCGATAAGATGATATTGGATCCGGATTGGACAGCGCAGGACCCTTGACCCAGGATTATTGCGGAGGGGGTTCTTTATTTCAATAAAGATGGAGTGACTAATTGTGTTGTGTTTTATTTCTAATAAAAATATTTTTCTGTGTTGTGTTTTTTTTTAGCTGTACTAGAAATTCATGGTGGCCATGTCTAATATTGGCGTGACACCATGAATTTCGGGCTTAGGGCCAATTGAAAATATACAGCTAGCCCTAACTCAATTATTACCCAGCGAGCCACCCGTGACCAGGGCAGCTGGAAGAGTTGGATACAGCGCCAGAAGATGGCGCTTCTATGAAAGCGCCAATTTCTGGGGCGGCTGCAGACTGCATTTCGCAGCAGGGGTGCCCAGAAAGCTTGGACACTCTGAGCTGTGGATTCCAATCCCCAGCAGCCTAGTTGTACCTGGCCAGACACAAAAATTGGTACGTAATTGGTACGTAATTTTTTTTTTTTAATTATTTCATGAAATTCATGAAATAATTAAAAAAAAAGGGCTTCTCTATATTTTTGGTTCCCATCCGGGTACAAATAGGCAGCTGGGCTTTGGGGGCAGCCCGTAGCTGCCTGTTGTACCTGGCTACTATACAAAAACATGGCGAAGCCCACGTAATTTTTTTGGAGGGCAAAACACTCCTGCATACAGTCCTGGATGGAGTATGCTGAGCCTTGTAGTTCTGCAGCTGCTGTCTGCTGTCTGTCTGTATGGAGGAGAGCAGACAGCAGCTGCAGAACTACAAGGCTCAGCATCCTCCATCCAGGACTGTATGCAGGAGTTTTTTGCCCCCCAAAAAATGACGTGGGCTTTGCCATATTTTGGTATGCTAGCCAGGTACAGCAGGCACCTACGGGCTGCCCCTAACCCCCAGCTGCCTATTTGTACCCGGCTAGGAACCAAAAATATAGGGAAGCCCTTTTTTTTTTATTATTTCCCGAATTTCATGAAATAATTAAAAAAAAATGACGTGGGCTTCGCCCCATTTTTGTGTCCAGCCAGGTACAACTAGGAAGCTGAGGATTGGAATCCACAGCACAGGTTGGCTCGAGCTTTCTTGCCCCGCTGCTGCAAATTGCAGTCCGCAGCTGCCCCAGAAAATGGCGCTTTCATAGAAGCGCCATCGTCTGGCGCTGTATCCAACTTTTCCAGCAGCCCTGAAGCCGGGTGGCTTGCTGGGTAATAATGGGTTAATATTAGCTTTGTTTTACTAGCTACTATTAAGCCAGAGATTCTTAATGTCAGGCAAGTTTGACCCGTCCATTAAGAATCTCCAATAAAGGATTAAAAAAAAGACACCACACAGAGAAAAAATACTTTAATAGAAATAAATACGCAGACACACTAGAGACTCCATGTTTATTACTATTACTATTATTCAGCCCTCCACGATCCTGGTCTTCTGTCTTCTTTCTCCTTCAACCCATGCAGCTCTGCTACATCAGACAGCACTGCATGGGAGGAAGACATTGCTGCTCCCCGTGCAGAATAATCACTCAGTGAGTGAGCAGAGGCTGCGGGCTGTAAGTGGTGACGTCACCGCTGCCATCGTTACTATAGCAACGGCAATCTCCAATCACGTGATTCCCGGTGCCGCTATTTACCGGCTGTGACAGCTAGTCCCTGCATGTGGGCTGACTCTGTAAAGAGCGCCCACATGCAGGAATGGGGAAGCCGACCATGTGCCAGAGCATTTCGCCGGTACACGGAGATGCTGGAACAATCACCGCGTACCGGAGAGATGCACTGACAGGACCTAGCATGACGTCTAGCCATGTGACCAGTCTGTAGCCAATGAGATAATAGACACGTGACTGGTCACATGCTTTTTTTGACATCACGGAAGGTCCTATCATCAGTGCTGGTTACCGGGAGGACGCAGCAATTATCAGAAGGAAAAGCGGCGGGAGACAGAGTGCAGGACGCGTCGCGGGGACCTGTAAGTGTTATGGCAATGTTTATTAACTGTATGTGTACATGTATAATGTGTTTTTATGTGTTTGTGTTTGCCTGCCATTGTTTTCAATGGGGTTCGAATGGTTCGTCGAACGGAGCCTCCGTTCGACGAAGCGAACCGAACTCGAGCTCTATGGAGGTGGCTCATCTCTAATTATTAACTATATTCTTTATTTTACAGACCACCCCATCCCGTAACTATGAAGTCCAAGTTCGGGGTTCTCAGAACCCGAACTCGAACTTTACAAAAAGTTCGGGCGAGTCTCCTGAGCACGAACATTGGGGGGTTCGCCATCACTAGTTACCAGTACTGTCATTCCTTTTGAGTGTTCAGCCCTTGCCTGGGCATTAGCTTCATGTTGCTTCTGCGCAGATACCGGTAAGTCACTGGATCTCCTGCACCCAGTGATCTCCGACGCACAGAATAGATGCACTCCTGCAGTTGTGCCATATGCATGTTCCCAGCCAGAACCAGACTAGGGAGTGCGGTCTAGCATTATACAAGTATATTGTACAAGGCTGCGCCTACTAGTCGGGTTTTGGCCAGGAATATGCATATCGCCCAATTGCGGTCACGAGACCACTGTTTCTGACTCAGAGTGTGCGTATAGGGTGTGCTTTAAGAGGATTCATAAGTCTGCAGTCACATACAGAGACATATTTATAATTTTAGACTTGACAACCCCTTTCAACTTCCCTCCTCGTTTGCAACTGCAATGTTTGAAGATTAAAAAAGGCTGTTTTTCAGGGGCTGCTGTGCTGTTACTGGGTATATTACAGATCACTTAATTCACAGTCACATAACTATGCAGCTCCAGCACCTCCCTATCTCAATTAAATCTATGTATTATTATTTACAAACTGAATACAGCTCCATTTTCAATTCACTATAACACTTCTGCAGTAGTACAACACAGTCCAAATTGGCTTTTCTGTCCCTATGTGGAATGAGCTGAATGCTGTGACCATTGATCCCATCACTGTAATAGCATACAATGGCACTACGTGGCAAACTCTCATGTTTTATACTTCCTGTGATAGTCCACTTATTGGTTGTGCTAGACCATTTGATGTGATAACTGCAGGGCATAATGGGGAAACCCATCTGGCCATGCCTGACAGCATTAGCTTGTGTTGTGACTCTTCAAGGGTGTCTGTAATGGCACCAGGCATTTTTTGTTTGTCAGATCAACACAAATGAAATCTCAAATAGTTCAAACTAGAGGGGACCTATAAATTTAAGAAAATTCATCTCAAAGTCGATTCTCCACAGATTGATTTCCTTATCTCTAGCACTGGTTTGATGCTATGGCTTGCATCGCCAGCAAGACAAAGACTATGGTGGCTTTATAGGAGCTGTCGAATGAAACACAAATGGTAAAAATGGACTTAGACTAAAGAGCGCTTTACACGCTACAATATATCTTACGATGTGTCGGCGGGGTCATGTCGTAAGTGACGCACATCCTGTATCGTAAGTTACATTGTAGCATGTAACAGCTACGTGCGATTGCGATTGAACGGTAAAACGTTCATCGCACGCACGTCGTTCAATTCCGAAAAATTGAACGTCAGGTTGTTCATCGTACCCGGGGTAGCACACATCGCAGTGTGTGACACCCCGGGAATGATGAACAGCAGCTTACCTGCGTCCTGCGGCTCCCGGCCGGCTATGCGGAAGGAAGGAGGTGGGCGGGATGTTTACGTCCCGCTCATCTCCGCTCCTCCGCTTCTATTGGCCGGCTGCCGCGTGACGTCGATGTGACGCCAAATGTCCCTCCCACTCCAGGAATTGGATGTTCGCCGCCCACATCGAGGTCGTATGGACGGGTAAGTACGTGTGACGGGGGGGGTTACTCGTTTGTGCGACACGTTCAACAAATTGAACGTGCCGCACATACGATGGGGGCGGGTACGATCGCATACGATATCGTATGCTGGATCGTATGGTGTAAAGCAGGTGTGAGGTAAATCCGGAGATATGACGATAAATCATGACATTCAAGTCATGTCAGGAAGCCCTCTCCTGGTGTCACTACCCCCTTCCCCCCACACAACTGGTTTAGCAACAAACTCCATGGCCATGTCCTGTGATATGGAAATTAGGTGGCTTTGGGACAATGGACACAGGATGACTCCCTGCCGTCACCCTGTAGTAGGAGCTGCTATCTAATTAGCAAGGCTATGGAAATAGCCAGACAGAACGACTCCAGTAAAAAATGGTTCATATCTCGCAAGCCATATTTCCGATAAATATGGCAACCATAAAAATGGTGTCTCCGCATGTGGACGATGCCGGCACCCCCTTTTTATGGGAACAGGACATTGGGAAATGCCCCAGGCGTGATATCAGCCAATGGGGAACTGGCAGACAGGTCATGAGTCCCCTCGTTCTGTAGCTAAATTCATAACTGTCACAATGAGAGCATTGGCGTCCGCCTACGACGCTCCCAGGCAAAGTTATAGCCAAAATCCCCTTTGCTGGATAATTCTGATCCATGCAGGGGGAGTGGCAGTGCTTCCCTGTGAGGTCACTAAGGTAGGAGGGGACCTGGATCTGCCCAGGTTGATAACCCTACTTCGGCCATTTTCCAGCGTTCTTCTGCTCGGGGGCCTGGTTGGGACAGACCTGTGAGAGAGTTCCTGGAAACCTGGTCTACAGCGCCCCCCTGTGGCCAGACGCACAAGGTAACTGATTGAACTGTGTATGCCTGTTTGTAACCCATGCTTTATCTGTAACTGTACTCTGACATAACTGTATATTCTGTAGATTCCCTATTGTATATATTGTAGTTTCTAGTGTGCTTTAGGCGATTAAATTATATAATTAATCCTGGGCTGTTCTGTTATCTCGATCTTGAATCCCACGTCTGTGTGTTCGGCTAATAGTTACCGTAAATCGGTTGGTGGCAGCGAGTTGTGCCAAGGATTATTGTGGGGAGGCCAGTGAGATCCGGGAAGATATTATATATTCCGCCCGCGGAGGTCGGGGGAATATATACCCTACTCTCACCGGGGACCCTTCAATAATCGGCATAAGTAGTATAGCGGCCTCCTTGCTTATTGTCGGGCAATTCCATAATTGGCCTGACTATAAGAGGGGCGCTAGAGAGCGCGTCACGTGCTCTGTCTGTCGGTCGGGAGGTATAAAGGAGGGGTGACCCCCACTTGTTACCCCCCGATTGTGACGTACTGGTAGCCAGCGCGGGGGATTTCTGAGTGACACCCCCCGGTGGTTTGTGACATATTGGTGGCAAGCGGTGGGATCGAGATAATAGTGTGTGTGAGTGTGAGACCCATACTCCCAGACACTAAAGACTGCCTGCAGCAGCTGTGGCTGCTGGGGTCTTCAGACTAGCTCAACACTAGAGTGTCAGAGTGCAGATACTGTAAGGTGTGTGGAGGCATCAGGTGTCAGTTCTGTGTCAGTGACCAAAAGTCTGCAAGAATGGCTGAGAGCACCAGGAGCAAAGCCAAAGGAATGGCCGATGCTCAGGCCAGAGACGATGAGGAGGTTGTCCACGAGTCCTCCAGGAGCTCGACGCCAGAAAACAGCTCTGCAGAGGACATTGCACAACCGGGCACTGCTGGACAAGATGAGGAGCAGCTCGCCCAAGGGTCCTCAACGAGCCAGACGCCAGCCCTCCGCTCTGCAATGGACAGTGAAGCACCAGGCTCCGCAGCGGGCCGCAGATCACCACGTGCCATTCCACCGAGCCTGGGAGGCTCGGATAGCCTTCTTCAAATGGCTATGGCCCTACGCCAGGCTGGAGACCGGGAGGGCTACAAGGAACTCATGGCCGAGCGTGAGCGGCAAGCAGCGCGTGAAGAGCGCCAGGCAGAGCGTAACTACCAGCTGCAGCTAGCTCAGCTCCGGCCCTCATCAGCCACCCGTGACCTTCCAGACACCAAACTTCCAAAGGTCCGTGTTGAGGACTTCCCAGTGCTGGAGAAGGATGGAGACTTGGACTCTTTCTTGACTGCTTTTGAACGGACTTGCTTGCAGCATCATCTGAACAAGGACCAGTGGGCCAAATACCTGACCCCCCGTTTAAGGGGTAAGGCCCTGGATATCCTTGGGGACTTGCCTGCTGAGGCGGATCAGGGCTACGACACCATCAAGCGGGCCCTGATCCAACAGTACAACCTCACCCCGGAGTCCTACCGCAAGAAGTTCCGGACGCTGCAGAAGGGACCAAAGGACTCCTGGGCTGACCACCGGCGGGCACTTGCCCGAGCTGCCGACCACTGGACCCAAGGCCTGCAGCTTTCCACCGGACCGGAGATCCTGGACTTGTTCATCACGGAGCAACTCTTGTGGAACTGCCCTGAGGATCTCCGCCAGTTCATCCGAGACCAGAAGCCAAAGGGATCCACGGCTACAGCTGCCCTGGCCGATGACTACACCAACAATCGGGCTCCTGAAGCCAGGAGAGCAGCCACCAGCAGCACCTGGAGAGGGGGTAAGATGAACTCTGCGACTGCCCCACCTGCCCCTAGACTGCAGGGGGTGTCCCCCTCAACTCCCCTCTCCAGGCCCGTGGCAGAGCCAAGACGGTGCCACCAGTGCAACCTACCTGGACACTTCAAGGCCATGTGCCCTCAGCGTCCCAAGGCCCCGGCTCCGTCCCCGTCCCAAGGGCCGCCCAAGGTGTATTGTGTGGGTGGGGGTGGTGGTAGGTCCCTGGACAGCTTCCAACCTGTCACCGTCGGCCAGTCTGTGACCATAGGACTGCGAGACAGCGCCTCGGAGGTGACTCTGGTGCGGCCTGAGATGGTGTCCCCCCAAGACTTGATCCCTGGAAAAACCCTCGCTGTCTCCGGGATTGGAGGCACTGACCCGGCGCTGCCTGTTGCTGACATTTATGTGGACTGGGGCGCAGGGCGGGGGGTGAGGGAGGTGGGGGTAACTGATCGGATCCCTGCAAACGTGCTACTTGGGACAGATTTGGGGCAGATAACCTCCCAGTTTGGGCCCCAACCAAGGGCTGAACCTTCAGCCCGTACTGACATGACTCCTAACAATGTTAATGTGTTATCTATGAATGATGTAAGGGAGGAGGGAGTGAACTCTGATATTTCTGCTTGCATAGACACCATAGACACACACTCAGCTGCAGCTGTGACAGGGGAGGGGGTCAGAGAAAGGTGTGACAATGCCTCTACAAGTAACCAGCCTGTGAGCTGGGATCTGCTGCCCTCTGCAGGGATAAGCAGAGAGCAGGGTGCTGCAGGGGGAGGACCAGTGTGTGGGGTGGGGGCTACCACAGCAAATGTGGGGTCCCCAGAGATTTCACAGCGGGGTTCTGTTGCTGCAGGAGGGGAACAGGCAGGTGAGATTGGGGCCAGTCCAGGAGCGGAAGTGCTCCCAGGTAAGATCTCGGTGCATGGTTCCCCCACAACCGGGGTGTCAGGAAGCCAGGTAGGTCTGCCTGAACCGGCGACTTGGTCAGGAACGGAGGAGGAGCAGGCACGACCCACGGTCGCAGCGGCTGTGGCCGCTGTCACCCGCAGTGGGAGTGCTGGAAGCCAAGGGGCCTCCCGGAGGTCCGATAGCTCTTCCCCTTCTGACCAAGTGGCAGCCGAGTCAGGTGGAGGCCAAGACACAGGTCCCGGGGTACTGACTGAAGATGTGACAGTCTCGTCGATTCTGGCCACATCTAGTCAGGAGTTTCAGGCAGCGTTAGAAGCTGACGACAGCCTGAAAGCTCTAAAGGAGCAGGCGGCACAGCCTCCCTCGGACTCGGACCCGGAGCGAGTGGTCTGGGACCAAGGACGGCTGTACCGGGCCACGGTCCAGCAGGGTTCACCGGAGGCGTGGCCCAGGGACCGACAGTTGGTGGTACCCTATCCGTTCCGGACGGAGTTGTTGCGGATCGCACATGAGATTCCGATGGCCGGACACCTAGGGATCGCTAAGACCAAGGCCAGGTTAAACCAGCATTTCTACTGGCCAAAAATGGGGGCCGATGTGGCTGCCTACTGCCGTTCGTGTGAAACCTGTCAGAGAGTGGGGAAGGCGGGGCCACGCCCCAAAGCCCCACTGGTATCTCTGCCCATCATCGATGAGCCTTTCAGGAGGGTGGCTGTGGATCTGGTCAGCCCGCTGGCCATCCCCAGCAGCTCCGGGAAACGCTTCATACTGACGGTAGTGGACTATGCCACCCGGTACCCAGAAGCAGTGGCCTTGTCGTCCATTCGGGCTGACAAGGTGGCCACCGCATTGCTGGAGATTTTCTCCCGAGTGGGTTTTCCCCAGGAAATGCTCACTGACCGGGGGACCCAATTCATGTCCCAGCTGATGGAGGCCCTCTGTAAGCAGGTCCAGGTGCGACATCTGGTGGCCAGCCCGTACCATCCACAGACTAATGGCCTGTGCGAGCGGTTCAATGGCACCTTAAAGCAGATGCTTAAGATGTTAGTCGACTCCCATGGGCGTGACTGGGAGCGGTATCTCCCACACCTGTTATTTGCTTACCGGGAGGTTCCACAGGCCTCAACAGGATTCTCACCGTTTGAGCTCCTGTACGGGCGACGTGTGCGGGGCCCCCTGGCTCTGGTGAAAGAGGCTTGGGAAGGGGATTTGGCCACCCCTGGAGTGTCGGTTATCGAGTATGTCATGCGCTTCCGGGACAAAATGCAGGCCTTGACGCAACTGGTACACGACAATATGGCTCAAGCCCAGGCCGATCAGAAGCGTTGGTACGACCAGAACGCTTGTGAGAGGACCTACCAAGTGGGTCAAGAGGTGTGGGTACTGGTCCCCGTACCACAGGACAAGCTTCAGGCAGCCTGGGAAGGCCCATACCTCGTGTACCAGCAGCTCAACCCTGTAACGTACCTGGTCACCCTGGACCCTGCCCGTGGAAGGCGGAAGCCCTTCCATGTGAACATGATGAAGGCACATCATGAGCGGGAGGCATGTGCGCTCCCCGTGTGCAACCTGCCCGAGGAGGGAGAAGCGGAAACCCTCTTGGATATGCTAGCCCAGGTTAGGGCAGGCGGATCCATTGAGGATGTGGAGGTTGGCCACCAGCTCTTGGAGGACCAACGGTCCCAGCTGTGGGCCACCCTACACCCCTTCCGGGGGTTGTTTACCAACCAGCCCGGAAGGACTGACTTGGCTGTCCATCACGTGGACACTGGGGATCATCCCCCGATCCGGCGTTCAGCATATCGGGTCTCCCTGGAAGTGCAGCAACACATGCGCCAGGAGATTGACGAGATGCTGAAGCTGGGGGTGATCCAGGCATCCAACAGCGCTTGGGCCTCGCCTGTAGTCCTCGTCCCTAAGAAGGACCGAACCACTCGGTTCTGCGTGGACTACAGGGGGCTCAATGCTGTCACGGTCGCCGATGCGTACCCAATGCCACGCATCGATGACCTGCTCGATCAGTTGGCCGGGGCTCAGTACCTGACCATCATGGATCTGAGCCGGGGATATTGGCAGATCCCCCTGACTCCCAAGGCCAGGGAACGCTCTGCCTTTATTACCCCATTTGGACTGTACGAGTCCACGGTGATGCCATTCGGGATGAGGAATGCCCCTGCCACTTTCCAGCGGATGGTCAACACCCTGCTCAAGGGACTTGAAGGGTACGCGGCCGCGTACCTGGATGACATTGCCGTCTTCAGTCCCACCTGGGAGGACCACCTAGAGCATCTAGCACAGGTGCTCAGGCGGATCCACCGGGCAGGTTTGACCATCAAGCCGGGAAAGTGTCAGCTGGCCATGAGCGAGGTCCAGTACCTCGGTCACCGGGTAGGTGGGGGAACGCTGAAGCCCGAGCCTGAGAAAGTGGAGGCCATCGCATCCTGGCCCACCCCCAGGACCAAGAAGCAGGTGATGTCCTTCTTGGGGACCGCTGGGTACTATAGGAGGTTTGTTCCACGCTATAGTAGCCTGGCAAAGCCCTTGACGGACCTCACCAAGAAGAAGCTGCCCTCTGCAGTCGATTGGACAATGGACTGCGAGACAGCCTTCCGGGCCCTAAAGGACGCCCTGTCCAGCCCGCCCGTGCTACAGGCAGCCGACTTCACGCGGCCGTTTGTAGTACAGACCGACGCCAGTGACTTCGGCCTCGGTGCGGTGCTCAGCCAGGTGGACTCTGCGAGCCAAGAGCACCCAGTCTTGTACCTGAGCAGGAAGCTGTTACCAAGGGAAGTGGCCTATTCTACAATGGAGAAGGAGTGCCTGGCCATAGTGTGGGCCCTGCAGCGTCTGCAACCCTATCTATACGGGCGCCACTTCATCGTGGAGACGGACCACAATCCCCTCAGCTGGTTGCACACCGTCTCTGGGACGAATGGGCGATTGTTGCGATGGAGCCTTGCGCTCCAGCAATACAACTTCACCATTCGCCACAAAAGGGGCCGTGACCACGGTAACGCAGACGGGCTGTCCCGACAAGGAGAGGTCGCGGACGGGCGCACGGGGGAACACCGGAGTGTGCTGCCCCCTAGCGCCCTCAAAAGGGGGGAGGTGTGAGGTAAATCCGGAGATATGACGATAAATCATGACATTCAAGTCATGTCAGGAAGCCCTCTCCTGGTGTCACTACCCCCTTCCCCCCACACAACTGGTTTAGCAACAAACTCCATGGCCATGTCCTGTGATATGGAAATTAGGTGGCTTTGGGACAATGGACACAGGATGACTCCCTGCCGTCACCCTGTAGTAGGAGCTGCTATCTAATTAGCAAGGCTATGGAAATAGCCAGACAGAACGACTCCAGTAAAAAATGGTTCATATCTCGCAAGCCATATTTCCGATAAATATGGCAACCATAAAAATGGTGTCTCCGCATGTGGACGATGCCGGCACCCCCTTTTTATGGGAACAGGACATTGGGAAATGCCCCAGGCGTGATATCAGCCAATGGGGAACTGGCAGACAGGTCATGAGTCCCCTCGTTCTGTAGCTAAATTCATAACTGTCACAATGAGAGCATTGGCGTCCGCCTACGACGCTCCCAGGCAAAGTTATAGCCAAAATCCCCTTTGCTGGATAATTCTGATCCATGCAGGGGGAGTGGCAGTGCTTCCCTGTGAGGTCACTAAGGTAGGAGGGGACCTGGATCTGCCCAGGTTGATAACCCTACTTCGGCCATTTTCCAGCGTTCTTCTGCTCGGGGGCCTGGTTGGGACAGACCTGTGAGAGAGTTCCTGGAAACCTGGTCTACAGCGCCCCCCTGTGGCCAGACGCACAAGGTAACTGATTGAACTGTGTATGCCTGTTTGTAACCCATGCTTTATCTGTAACTGTACTCTGACATAACTGTATATTCTGTAGATTCCCTATTGTATATATTGTAGTTTCTAGTGTGCTTTAGGCGATTAAATTATATAATTAATCCTGGGCTGTTCTGTTATCTCGATCTTGAATCCCACGTCTGTGTGTTCGGCTAATAGTTACCGTAAATCGGTTGGTGGCAGCGAGTTGTGCCAAGGATTATTGTGGGGAGGCCAGTGAGATCCGGGAAGATATTATATATTCCGCCCGCGGAGGTCGGGGGAATATATACCCTACTCTCACCGGGGACCCTTCAATAATCGGCATAAGTAGTATAGCGGCCTCCTTGCTTATTGTCGGGCAATTCCATAATTGGCCTGACTATAAGAGGGGCGCTAGAGAGCGCGTCACGTGCTCTGTCTGTCGGTCGGGAGGTATAAAGGAGGGGTGACCCCCACTTGTTACCCCCCGATTGTGACGTACTGGTAGCCAGCGCGGGGGATTTCTGAGTGACACCCCCCGGTGGTTTGTGACACAGGCTTTAGAAATAATGAAATCAGATCCAGCAGACTGATGAAAATTGGTCAGATTTTGATTAAAAGAAACAATAGTTGTGAATAAAGCCTTATTCCCGCACACTGTACAGTCGTCATTCTATTACTAAAGCATCATCTCATGAAGTTGTCTTAAATGACTATTTTTTCATTTGATCTTAAACATAAACATGATTTGTGGTCACATAATACATACATTTGATAACTTGTGGGTAAAAAACAATGTTTTGCTCTCCTGTGTGTATCATCGGCTTTGCAAATCCATTGGAAAGTAGCCCAATGTATATTCCTTTACTTTTTACACTTTCTAGTGTCACGGATCCATTTTCATAGTTTTTCTCCACTTTGAATTGGCAGTGCTCATCTCCTGTGCCCTGACATAAAAAAATATTAATAACAATAACCAATACAGCTTACAGCACATACTGTAGATTTTTTATTTTAAATAATTAAAAACAATTTTCCTTCTGAATTTATTGTGAGTCTAACAATAGCGGGTGCGGAGATAGCCTGAGGGGGCGAAATTTCCTCTGTCCCATATTAAGGGACCATTACTATTAATGAAACTTAGGATAGCTGCACAGGTATGTAGAAAGAAACACATACATAGGCAAAAAAAAAAAAGCGCGTGAATACTTGGCTGGAAATTTGGGGGTGGCTGAGTTCACACAAATCACATGCAACTGCTGTTTAACTACCAAGAAATCTGAGCAAACTGATCTTAATGATATCTCTAGGAATGATTGTTCTTTTTTCATCTTATTTTTAGCACTTGGCAACAACTTTAACAGATATTACATTGCTTAAGGCATGAGACCTTATTCACACAATGCCGTTTTGTAGCAGGCTTTTAAGTGAATACTAAAAGATTAATGATGTGCGAACTGAGATCTTGGCTGATTTATTGAGACTTTCCCATGATGCTACACAGAGAAGCAGTGTGTTTCAGGTGTGCATTAAAATACATCCACAGGTGCGTCTCTAATGAACTCAGATGTTGCCAAATAACCCATCAGAAGCTTCCAAAAACATGACATCATCATATGGGCTGCCCCATATTGTTTAAAGGCATAGTACTCTTAAGGGTGCTTTACACGCTGCGACATCGCTAACGATATATTGTCAGGGTCACGGTGTTTGTGACGCACATCTGGCGCCGTTAGCGACATCGCAGTGTGTGACAGCTAGGAGTGACGATCAACGATCGCAAAAACGTTCAAAAATCGTTGATCGTTGACACGTCGCTCCTTTTCATAATATCGTTGGTGCATGCCGCTGGTTGTTTGTTGTTCCTGCGGCATCACACATCGCTATGTGTGACACCGCAGGAACGACGAACATCTCCTTACCTGCGTCGACCGGCAATGAGGAAGGAAGGAGGTTGGCGGGATATTCCGCACGCTCATCTCCGCCCCTCCGCTTCTATTGGATGGCTGCCTTGTGACGTCGCTGTGATGCTGCACGAACTGCCCCCTTAGAAAGGAGGCGGTTCGCCGGCCACAGCGACATCGCAGAGAAGGTAAGTCCATGTGACGGGTGTAAGCGATGTTGTGCGCCACGGGCAGCGCCACGGGCAGCGATTTGCCTGTGATGCACAACCGATGGGGGCGGGTACGCTCGCTAGTGATATCGATAGTGATATTGCAGCGTGTAAAGTGCCCTTTAGTGTATGTAAACTTGTGACTTTGCAGAAAGTAAGAAACATGTCTTAAAACATTTGGCAAATATAAATAATTTTGGTTCCTAATTGACCTAAAACTGGAAAGGTTTATTCTGATTTCAGGTCAGATAGTGAGAAAAACATGCAGATGTGTCTTTTTTAGATGGTGTATGTAAACATCTGGTTTCAACTGTACATTGCGACTACAGTATACTTACTTCTCCATCACATCTTCCATTTTTAATCTGCAGAAACATTCTTGGATGGGTCACATTTTCGAACATGCACACGGCAGGACCAGTTTTGTGCACTCTCCAGTAGGATTCCACCTTCTGTTTCCCAGCACCACTGCACGAGCCATCAGGTCTAATCCACAACACCTGGCTCCAACTTGTGGCTAGTAAAACTATGGCACCACTGTGGAATATTCCCTAAAGTGACAACAATACAGTAAATTATAATATCATGCAATTCTCTGCAGGTTACAAACATCAGGGATTTATTTGCACGTGCACATTCTTTATTTGGATGGAATTCAAAGGAAGGTCAAGGAAACAAAGGAACCTGTGACTAGCGAGCATCTATCTTACTGTGTTTCATTCAATGGATCTAGGGACATTTCTGATTAATAAAACATGTGGGTGCCATGAACATCTCTTCTATGTGAATATTTAATCTATTGTATGTAGATAGTATTTAAAAACCTGAAAGCAGCTTATCTCATAGATACAACATACCTTCTGGTGTTATTCTCGTTGTTCTGAAAAAGCGCTAGAGTTAACCCATTGAACTCACAGCTCGAAATCTCATAGATGAAATGACCATCAAATCTTCACAAATGCCTTGATTTTACATGGACCCAATCATGATGTTGACTGTTTTGCCTATTGTTGGTTCATAATTTGTTGTTGGGATATTTGATCTCTCTGTATGATGAATAGTCCATGCATTTCGGTTCCTATTCTATATCATGTTCCTGTCCCTTGGTCTGTATGTTTGCCCTCTGGCTTCATTTTCTGTTTCTTAACAAATGTTACCTGTTTTGTTCTAGACCTTTGCTTCAATTACCTGCACCCCAAACCTTAAGTTCCTGTCCTTTTTTTCTCTTGAGCATTTACTATAGACTTAACCTTTGTTCACCTCCTAAATATTTTCTTTGTCTCCTGTTTTTTTTCCCAAATATTCTGATTTGATTACAATTAATCTTCTTGAGCTAACTTATTGATGCAAATACAAACAGACTTTGATGATGCAAATCTGAGTTCTAATGAATTGGTAAACTTTCCAAAGCACTTCTCTTGGTTACCCAATATTTACCTTAGTTACTAGCGTCCGCCGCTCTCATGCTGCCAGTGCCGGCTCCCTGTTCCCTGCACTCCTAGCCAGAGTACACATCGGGTTAATTACCCGATGTGTATTCCAGCTACATATGCAGGGAGCAGGGAGCCGGCACTGGCAGCGTGAGAGCACACCGTTTAGCGCTGGCTCCCTGCACTCCTAGCCAGAGTACACTTCGGGTTAATTACCCGATGTGTACTCCAGCTACGTATGCAGGGAGAAGGGAGTCGGCACTGGCAGCGTGAGAGCAGCGGACAAAAGTGACTAAGGTAACTATCGGGTAACCAATGAAAGGGCTTCTTGGTTACCCGATGTTTACCGTGGTCCCTGCTTGCTTTAGTTCGTCGCCCTCTCGCTGTCACACACAGCGATGTGTGCTTCACAGCGGGAGAGCAACGTCCAAAAAATGAAGCAGGACATTCAGCAACGACCGGCGACCTCACAGCAGGGGTCAGGTCGTTGCTGGATGTCACACACAGCGACAGCGACGGGACGTTGCTGCTACGTCACAGAAAATGATGACTTAGCAGGGACGTCGTTGTCGTC
The DNA here is from genome assembly GCF_048569485.1 of Anomaloglossus baeobatrachus. Classification (NCBI taxonomy): domain Eukaryota; kingdom Metazoa; phylum Chordata; class Amphibia; order Anura; family Aromobatidae; genus Anomaloglossus; species Anomaloglossus baeobatrachus. Next base: position 136,291,291 of record NC_134358.1, read on the forward strand.
GTCGCTATGTGTGACACCACCTTATGATATACATCATAAAATATTTTGCTGCCACATTTATTTACTATTAAGAAGACAATACAATAAAAATATAGTTACATATAGTCATTGAATGTAGAAAAAGAAACAGAGAGCAGCACTGTAATCCTGAGAAAGTGGGTACAGAGCTAACAGGGGGTTGACCCAAATATTGCAATACTCACAATCAGAGAGAAACAGATAAAAGTTGCAATCCAGAATTCAACTAAAGTTGTGTTTTTGTTCACCCAAGTCTTAGGCATTTGTTACGTCTCAGCTCATCATTAGAGCCATTTTCAAGCTGCGTAGAGACATTTTCAAGCTGCTTGCAAATGGCTCTAATGATGAGCTGAGACGTAACATGTGCCTGAAACTTGGGTGAAGAAGAACACAACTTTATTTATATTCTGGAGTCCTGCTTTCATCTGATTCTCTCTGCAATCTGTTAGTGGCATCAGAAAAAGTCTTTGTAATACTGTTATGGTATTTTATTCAGTGCAGTTGCATTTTAATACAGCAATTTTTTTTTAAATTTAAATATATGTAGCATATATATGCCAGGTATTTGAAATTATATATAATATTATTTGTTATATTAAAGAAACCCTCCCATGAGATTTTTTTTTTCCAGTAAATTTGTGTATGTGTGCATAGTGTGTGTGTGTGTATGTGTATGTGTGTGTGTGTGTGTGTGTGTGTGTGTGTGTAAATACACTCACCTACCACCACCTTCTCCAGTACCCAGTACCACTCCAGTCTTTGTCTGAGTGACATCATTGCTCTTCAGAATATCCAGCTCACCCTATGGTCTATATGTGAGTCTCTGTTACAATGAAAGTCTATGGAACCTGGTTGTAACTCTCCATAGACTTACCGTATTTTCCGGATTATACAGCATGTGTTAGACAACAGGTGCTGAAATAGCAGCACTTTCCCACACAATCACCGCAGGAGCTTAGCTTAAGGGGGCTTTACACGCTACGACATCGCTAATGCGAACTCGTTGGGGTCACGGAATTGGTGACACACATCCGGCCGCATTAGCGATGCCGTTGCGTGTGACACCTATGAGCGATTTTGCATCGTTGCAAAAACGTGCAAAATCGCTCATCGGTGACATGGGGGTCCATTCTCAAAAATCGTTACTGCAGCAGTAACTAGGTTGTTCCTCGTTCCTGCGGCAGCACACATCGTTCCGTGTGACACCGCAGGAACGAGGAACCTCTCCTTACCTGCCTCCCGGCCACTATGCGGAAGGAAGGAGGTGGGCGGGATGTTACTTCCTGCTCATCTCCGCCCCTCCGTTTCTATTGGGCGGCGGTTCAGTGACGCAGCTGTGACGTCGCTGTGACGCTAAACTAACCGCTCCCTTAGAAATGAGGCGGTTCGCCGGTCACAGCGACGACGCCGGGCAGGTAAGTAGTGTGACGGGTCCGGGCAATGTTGTGCGGCACGGGCAGCGATTTGCCCGTGTCACACAACAGATGGGGGCGGGTACCCACGCTAGCGATATCGGTACCGATATCGCAGCGTGTAAAGCGGCCTTAAGTTGACAGCCAAGCCCCTGCAGTAACAGGGTGCACTGCCCCTGGCTGCTTAACCCTCCACATGACAATCAATAGCAATTTCAGTATTTAAAAGGTTGTGAGGGAGGGGGCTCCCAATGTCACTTCCATCAGCACTCCCACTAACAAATCACGGGGAGCCTATGGTTCTTATGTATGGCACCGGAGACCAAACAATTATCTCCTGGTGTGCAAGGTATGGTGGCCTGTTAGACCCAGTCATTGGCAAGGTCTAAAGCAGGCTTGACACACAGCGACATCGCTAGCGATGTTGCTGGTGAAAGCACCCGCCCCCGTCAGTTGTGTGTCACGGGCAAATCGCTGCCCGTAGAGCACAACATCGCTAGGACCCGTCACACGTAATTACCTTCCTAGTGACGTCGCTGTGGCCGGCGAACCGCCACCTTTCTAAGGGGGCGGTTCATGCGGCATCACAGCGGCATCACTGGGCGGCCGCCCAATAGAAGCGGAGGGGCGGAGATGAGCGACCGTAACATCCCACCCACCTCCTTCCTTCCTCATTGCCGGTGGCCGCAGGTATGATGTAGGTCCTCGTTCCTGCGGTGTCACACATAATGATGTGTGCTGCTGCAGGAACAACGAACAACCTGCGTCCTGCAGCAGCAACGATATTTGAGATTAGAACGACGTGTCAACGATCAACGATTAGGTGAGTAATTTTGATCGTTAACGGTCGTTCCTGTGTTTCACACGCAATGACATCGCTAACGAGGCCGGATGTGCGTCACGAATTCCGTGACCCCAACAACATCTTGTTAGCGATGTCGTTGTGTGTAAAGCCCGCTTTACGGGTAATTTCTCAGTGTAATCTGACAAGTCTCATTAATTGCAATATATGTCTATTGCAATGCATGAGAACAGTAATCTAATTAATAAACATTAAAGTCCCTTAAAGGAACTAAGTAAAAGGAACTAAGTAAAAATGTAAATTTTTGAAATTTATTTATTTTATAAAAAAACAAAAAAAAAAATTCCCCAATAAATAAGAATATTTATGTAAAAAAACAAGAAAACAAAAAACTATATATAATATATATAATATATTTTGTATTGTCACATCCAGAACTACACAGTCTATAAAACTGTCATACTATTTAAACCCTACAGTGAGCACTTAAATAATAAATACAAAACGTAGCAAAAAAACTAGGCTTTTTCATTTTCTGAAAAATGCTATAGGTGACAGAACGCAATGATGCAAAAGCAATACTTTTTCTAGTAAATTGTTTTTATTTCGTAAAAGTGGCAAAACATTTAAGAAAATTCTTTAAATGTCATATAGCTGCAATCCCACTGACCCGAAGAATAAAACTGTTTTAGCACTTTTTATAAAAGGTGAACGTTAGGCTAGGGACCCACTTTGCGTTTTTACCTGCATTTCTGCAGCGTTTTGAGAAGCACCTTTTTCAAGCCAAATGGCCTGCGTTTTGCGTTTCCATGATATTCAAAGGATAAATGTGATTTCCAGACCCCACTTTGCGTTTTAAAATGCTGCGTTTAATTTGCATATTTTGTGGCAAAAGAAGCAGCATGTCAGTTGTTTTGCCATTTTGGGTGCGTTTTGCTAACATTGAAGTCAATGAGAATGGTCAAAAACCAAGATTCATACAAATTCCTGCGTTTTACCTGCTTTTTCTGTGCAGAAAACATGCGTTTTGGACTTACAAAACGCATGCTTTTTGCACATTCATTTAATGATTTCATATGTCCCTTTTCACACACACATAATCCGACAATTAAATTAAAGAAAATTTATAAATTATTGCTATTTTTCTAATAAATACTATATTACCTCTATAATTTAATTATATATTATCTATTTTCTTTATAATTTATGAAATTATGTATTTAATCCTTTTTTTTCTCGTTTTTCATTATTTTTGACTGTTTAAACTTTATTTAACAGTGTCAAGATTTACAAAACGCATCTGGCAAAAAGCAGGTGGAAACGCATGTAAAAAGAGCTGAAATTGCATAAAAAATGCGGCAAATACGCATGCGTTTTTAGTGCTAAAATTCTGGAAAAGGCAACTTTGGTCAAATCAATTAATTCAAAAACGTGCGTATAGGGCTGCAAGAAGGTGAACGCAAAGTGGGTCCCTAGCCTTATAAAAAAAAACAAAATCTATTTTTGAATTGCTGGTTTTTGTTCATTCTGCATCATAAAAATCAGAATTGAAAGCGAGCAAAAAATACTATGTGGCCGAAAATGGTACCAATAAAAATAAAACTATGTAATCACATACCACACAGTGAATGCCGTAAGAATAATTGTTTATTCTGTCTCCCAAAAATTGCAGTAAGGTCCTGCTCACATTTATCCTGTGCTCCATGTTGAGTAGTAGTAACGTGGCTCTCTTTCTGGACATCCCAGCACGCTACAGAAAGATGGGGGTCCTAGGTGTGTGTGGTGTTACTGTTGGCTACTATGGACACCTTCAAGTTCAGCCGCCCTGCCATTCTCTGTGCAGCTCCAGACCCCTTTCTCCCCATGATGAGGAAGCCAGATAAGTTTGTAAAACAGAGTCCTTTTTACTGAAGGATAAACGTATGTACAAATTGTACAGGTTTTACACTTGTAGTTTTCTTCTGTGCAAAGATTTAAAGTTTGAAAATTGTAACATTTTCAAATTTTTGGCCAAATTTTCGATATTTTCATAAATAAACTTACCACGTTCAAAAAGCAAGACATGTCACAAACAAACAGTCTTTTAATCACTGGGATATGTTGAAGCGTTCCAGAGTTATTAACTCATAAAGTGACACTGGTCAGAATTGACAAAGGAAGCTCTGTCATTAGTGTACAAAGTGGTTTGGTCATTTTGTGTACGTTACCTACAGGCATAAAGCGCCCACATAGTAGTGATATTATTATGACAGCATTGAAATACACAAAGATAACTACAACAACGTCATCACTAATTCCATTTTATACTGCTGTAGACACTGGATTATTCTCAGTGTAGCCAGGAAATAAGACAATGAAGCTAGGCATTCCTTGTGATGCAAACATTTTTTTTGTTTTATTCTTAACAGCCAAAAGTTCAAAAAATCACAAGACGTTTCGGTCTTAACATCGACCTTTTGCCAATAGGAACTAGCTGTATCTGAACTATGAAAAGCCAACCAGTAGAAAATAAATGATGAAAAAACAATTGTACTGGAAAAAAGGGTAGCTGATGGTACCTGATGTGGACCAAAAGAGGGGAAGAAGTGGAGATCAACAGACAAACCAAGTCTGAATGGTAAGATAACTACATGGTAAAGTGACCTCACTTATACAGTATGAGAAGAAGGTTTTCCCTACACCAGCGGTGGATACCGTATGTTTTTCTGTCTCCCCATACTTGGCTCCTGTGGTTACCTGGCCACGTTTGTGTCTAATATCGCTCAGCAATCTTCTCATACTCTATAAGTGAGGTCACTTTACCATGTAGTTATCTTACCATTCAGATTCGGTTTGTCTGTTGATCTCCATTTCTTCCCCACTTTTGGTCCACATCAGGTACCATCAGCTACCCTTTTTTCCAGTATTATTGTTTTTTCATCATTTATTTTCTACCGGTTTGCTTTTCATAGTTCAGATACAGCTAGTTCCTATTGATGAAGGTCGATGTTGAGACCAAAACGTCTTGTGATTTTTTGAAGTTTTTGCGGTTAAGAATAAAACAAAAAAAAATTGTGCATCACAAGTAGTGCTTAGCCTCTTTGTCTTACTATACGGAGTTGGATCCTACTAGAGAACCCATTCCTCTACAAGAAGTGCCGTGTCTCTTATACATTATTGATGTAGCCAGGAAATAAAACATAAACATTTCTCAATAAGCTTAAAATCTGACAGTTTAAGAAAAAACAAAACAAGACATGAGGAGAGGTATAATATACCTTCACATGTACAGAGAATTCTTGAGAGATGTCAGCGTAGCCTCTAGTGTCATCATTTGCTGCTTCACCATCACTATTAAAGGAGATAGTCATTCCTGGCATTCTGGTGGACTCCAGAGTGATACAACGGTTCGGATGAATATGGAGCTGAAGCTCACACAAGATGCCACTGTTATCCTAAGGAAAAGAAAAACATAAGTAGATAAACACATTTTAAAACAATGTGATAAACATAATATATAAATAAGTGATACTGATAACAGTTAATCACAGAAGCGTAATAGAAGAGTAATTGTCTAGTGTCGCAGCCAGTATTGACTGCAGAGGTCGCATGTGTTGGGATGTCATCACTGCTGCAAATATCATATATGCCAGCGGTAACAAGGACTTGTCATAAAAGAAGCGGTGGGAATCAGTATGGTAAGGGTGCCTCCATGTTATACAACTCCTTTAGCTTAGACAAGTAGAAATCCGAGCAATAGATGTCTGCATGTTAATATGTTAATTATGTATTAACATATACATTATCTTAACTAGAATACTTGGTGGTTGTGGAGCTATAACACACTTTCAGATTTTATGTAAATAAAAATGATTCATTATTGATTGAAAAGCTGTGTATTTTTACTATACTTTATATATCATTTTTACTGTTCTCGGTATCTATTTTCGTTAACAGTAAGTATAAAATATCCTTCACATTCAGAGGCTGAATATGCCATATTTGTACAAATCACAAATCCCTGTAATAAAAACAAAGTGTTTTATAGTTGGTTCTAACAATGCCAAGCGGCAATATGATATTATAGGGTTTTTCTACAATAGCTAGATGTCATAGATGGAAGAGGAAATACAAAGTCTCTGGGGACCAGTAGGAAGTGTTGAAACAGGAGATGCCTGAAATTGGCAAAGTATGTTTTATTTTCTTATTACATAACATGAAAAGCTGTTTCCCAAAATGTTTTACTGACTGTATAACTGCTTCAAACATTTGTGTACAGTACTGTTGAGCAACATGAGTAAACCTAATACTAATGTGCCGCCCCCATGCCAGCAGCCGCCGCTGCTTGGGTCCGGACCTTCTGTGGGTGGCTCGAGGTTCTCCGGACCCGGGGGTCTCGCGATCACGCCGAATAAAAAGGGGGGGCGTTTATCTACGGGCTAGACCGTATTAAGTTCGTGACACCACCCACGGTGTGTGGGACACCATCGCTGCTGTTGTGGAGCACCCGGGGGAGATGTAGTGGCAGCTGGATGTTAACCCCTCCATGGGTAGGGATGGTTGCCCCGTGGCCCAGTGTCTTGGTGCAGGGTATAGTGATAGCAAGGGCCGGCGCGCCCGGACGTGCAGGGGTAATGTTTTGTTACTCACAGTAAATGAATCACACTAGTCTTTTGGCAAACCAAAGTGCTGGTGGCCGGCCGCCGCGGCCGGTTGCATTCAGGTCCCCCACCCGGGCTGGTGGTCGCTGTCTTTTCCCTCTGCACTTGCTATGTGTATTGTGGACTGCCTGGTCTGGAACTCAGGAGTCCGCTCCCGGCTGGATGTGGCCTAAGGAGCCGTGCCCGCAGACGCTGGCCCGTGGGATCTATGGGCCCTGGCTGTGGACTTATCCCTATCGGTGGGCTGTTGTCTTCTTTTAGGGACTTTGGGTGGGACAGGACCTATAATCCTGCCCTCAATCAGTTAATTAGCTAGGCCACTGGTTTCGGTCCTGGCTTCAGGGTTTGAGTACCCTCTCTGTGCTACGGTTTCTGGGTCAGTTCTCCGTGTCGGTACCGGCGGGCTAAAACCCTGTGCCGGTCCACCTCGGATCTGCCGAGCCGTCTTCCCGTCCCCTGCTGACAGAGACCACCGTCTGCCACCTAGCAAAAAGCACCTGGGCTCCAACCCTGGCACCGTTTTAACTTAAACTTCCTCTGCTGGAGCTACACCTAGCTCCAGCCCACACTCCTCTCAACTTGAACTACAAAGCTGATCTTCTTGTTTTCCCGCCCTGGGCTGTCTAGACCCTGGGGTGGGCGTTTCCAGCCACCTGGTCCCGCCCACTGGTATGCCTATCGTTCCCCAAGGGGGGGGTGACTAGGGTTTCAGGTCGGCTGTGTGTTTCCTAGGTGAGGGAAGGGTGTTATGCGGGGGCCTATCTATGACTACCTGGTTTTGCCAGGGCGTCACACTAACCCCTGTAAAGGGGTTGACCACTTTGTCTTCTACTTCTTAGCACAACTTTCCTCAAAGAGGTGGGATGGGACTTGACCTGTCCATCAGCCTTCTAATTGATAAACACATGGGAATGCTGGTTTTCAATTGGAAGAGAGTGATGGACAGGTGTAGTCACTTGCTGCTTCTGAGATGAAGGCTGTGCTAACAAATACAAGACTAACAAATAATATTCATAAGGCCTTTTTCACACGTCAGTGAAAAACACAGACGTTTTTCACTGACGTGTAAAAAATGCATATGTCCCTCTGTGTGCCATTGTCCATGTGCTATCCATGATTTATGCTCCGTGATACGTGATAGCACATGGAGATAAACACACCTGTCCCCGCTCATGCTGTTCCTGGTGCTGAAGAGTCCCATGATGCAGCATCTGGCCGCCACTTTGTCACCTCTGCAGCTACTTCCTGGTCAGCTGTGCCTGCATAAATGAATATGCATGCCAGTAATTGGCCGGGCAGGAAGCTGCAGAGAGCAGAGGCAGAACACGACATCTTTGGAGACGGGTGAGTTTAAAAAGCTTTTTATTTTCAATGTCTGTGTTTTTCTGGTACGTGTTTCACAGACCACACCATAGTGTGGTCCGTGGGACATCAGTGATGCCAGAAAAAACAAACATGTCTCTGTGCGGAGCACACGGACACACGTGTACGCCGCAGAAGACATGGTCAGTGAAAAATCACTGATGTGTGAGCAGACCCATTAATTTTAATGGGTCTGCGTATGCCCGTGATTCTGGTACGTATAAAAACTAGCACATACATACCAGAATCACTGACATGTGAAAGAGGCCTTAGTAAGAGCCACAAAATAAAGGAGGAAAGCTGGGCTCAACTGTATAAGAGAAAAGGTGCTTGAGGTTAAAGGGAGTTCTAAGTAAAATATTAAATCCCAAGCAAGCAATAGGACATGAGACAGAGATAATGCAAATGTGATTTATTAGACTATCTGCAAAAAGAAACGCCACTACCAAAACAGAGCAAACCAACGTTTCGGCCGGTAACAGCCTTTGTCAAGGATTTGCACATTATGAGATCATGCATAAGATGAAAAAACGTCAAGGGACTGTACTGAACACGCGGCGTCTAATTCCAGCAGTAAATTGCAATGGCCAGAAAGATATAGAGAAAAGGTGAGATAAAGGAGAGGTTGCCTTGTGATAACCAGGAATGGGGACAGGGTCCCAGAGATCATGGGTGTCAGCAGGACAATGTGGCAGGCTGACACCCATGATCTCTGTCCCTGTCTCTATTCCTGGTCATCACAAGGCAACCTCTCCTTTATCTCACCTTTTCTCTACATCTTCCTGGCCATTGCAATTTACTGCTGGAATTAGACGCCGCGTGTTCAGTACAGTCCCTTGACGTTTTTTCGTCTCATGCATGATCTCATAATACGCAAATCCTTGACAAAGGCCGTTACCGGCCGAAACGTTGGTTTGCTCTGTTTTGGTAGTGGCGTTTCTTTTTGCAGATAGTCTAATAAATCACATTTGCATTACCTCTGTGTCATGTCCTACTGTGTGCTTGGGATTTAGTAAGAGCCACAATCTGGACTTAATACTGTCTCATATAGGAGTTATAATAACTGATCAATATAAAAGGTACAAAGACATCGCAGCAGCTTTACAGAAGTATTACACACTTGTATTATCAGATTTATTAAGAATACTAATAAATATTATTTTGCTGTAGAATAAACATTTTTCCAAAATATTCTTAAATATTAAAAACTTCATTTCTAATAGGAATAGTTAAATATATTCTTCATACCATGGCAGCAACTATTCCCTTGTCAATTGCCAAAGCAACATGCCGGATGTGATGACTCCTGAAAACACGCACCTTTCCTCTCTTCACCAGAACGTCAAAGAAGCCTATAAAGAAAAGTTAATACTGGATTAATATATGTATATTTCAGCATTTTGCAATATAACTTCATAACGATGCATAAAGGAATAGATATCTCCAGCGCTGAAAAAAAAGGAGTGATGCTATAAAGCAGAAGTGCTGAATGCATGTTATTTTGACATTGACATCTTCTGGCAGAAAAATGCACCAACAATGAGGTGTGTTTTTGCCACATTTTTGGTGCATTTTTTTTGCCATACGTTTTCATAATTAAGTCAATGGGGAAAAGCTGGAAAAAACAGGCAAAAACGCACCAAAAATTGGCATGTTGCAGATTTTTTCTGCAACAAATTCTGCAATGAAAAAATAAGCAACATGTGTACAACACCAGAATTGTCATTGTCTTTGCTGGCTTGAGGACAGGCATGTATTTTTGTGACAAAACTGCACCTAAAAACTCATCAATAATTTCCATAGGAGCCACATGAGAGACAGTGACTGTTGTGAAGGCTGAACCAATAGGCTTAAATTAATTTTTCTTAATATTAACATTAACATATTAACCCCTTCACAACCAGTGACGTACTGGTACGTCATTGGTCATGTCATGGTAATCACCGATCCCCGCACATGTCTTCTGATTTGAACAGCAGACATGTGGGGCCAACAGGCACGGATGGATCCGCTATTTGCTTGCCACTTGGATCGTGCTTTCAAAATGTGACAGCATGATTAAAATGGCAGAAATGAACAAGCAATCAGACTGGTGATCCATAAAGTAAAATAAATAAAAATGTAAAAAAGTTTTTAAAAATCTAAAAAAATTAAAAAAACCTCTGAAATTTCAAATCAGTCCCCATTTCCCCCCATTAGAAATAAAACAGTTAAAAAATAAGCCATCACTGAGCCCCAGATCCTGAAAAATGAGAACACTATGGGTCTCAGAAAATGGCGACAAAAGCGCTATTGTTTTTGTGGACAAATTTCTGATTTTTTTTTTTAACCTCTTAAATAAGAGTAAAAGTATTCATGTTTGGTACCTACGAACTAATACCAACCTGAGGCATCATACGGACACATTAGTTTTAACATAAAGTGAACACAGTGAATAAAATATTCCAAAAACAATCATGCATTGCATTTTTTGCAATTGCACCGAACTTGGAATTTTTTTCCTATTTTCCAGTACACTATATGGTAAAACTTATGGTTTCATTCAAAAGTACAACTCATTCCGCAAAAAATAAAGCCTCATAAGGCAATATTGATGGAAAATTAAAAAAGTTATGGCTCTCGGAAAAAGGGGAGCAAAAAGCGAAAAATTGCCCAGGGGTGAAAGGAGTTAATTGCAATTATCATTTTATATTACTATTAACCCCTTTATGATCTAGGACGTACCTATACATCCTAGATTGTATCTGTTTCTTTAATGTGGTTTGCGTTGCGAACCCGCATTATTCCCCAATCATATCTGCTGAGCAGACATGTGCAGCTAACAGGCATGGGTGAATCAGAGATCCACCTGCACCTGTTAACTAGTGAGATTGCGCTGTCAAACTCTGACAGCGCAATCTAATGTGCTCCTATGGGGTCATTCCCCGCCTCCAACAGCGACCTTGTAACATGATTACGGGGCACCAAAAGGTTGTCATGACAGCATGGGCTCAGCTGATTACCTCTATCACTGTCATAACTCATGAATGCACCAGCATTCACAGGAGAACAGCATAATTCTGAACAGCAGAAATGATCGAAGAGTGCAGGCTTTAAGTCCCCTAAGAGGACTAGTAAAATTAATAAAAAGCAAAAAAAAAAAAGTTTTAAAAAATATGAAAAGATAAAAATAAAATGCCAGACTAACGTTTCTTTGGTCGCTGCAACATTTCAATAAAATACAATAACATGCGATCAAAACATTGCATCTACTTAAAATGGTATAATTAACAACATTAGCTCAAAATGAAAAAATAAGCAATCACGGAGCCCCGGATGCTGAAAAATGAGATCGCTACGGAACTCGGAAAATTGCAACAAAAGCTCAATTTTTATTTTTTTTTACAAACTTCAGAATTTTTTTTTACCACATAGATAGAAGTAAAACCAGTGGCGTAACTACCGCGGTCGCAGCGGTCGCGATCGCGACCGGGCCCGGGCGGTTTGGGGCCCGCGGGGACCCGGCAGATCAGCAGCCAGCTCCTCTCAGTGAGAGAGAAGCTGCGCTGATCTATCACAGTGCACGCGCCCACTATATGACCCGCTGCCGCCCCCGACACCGGGCCCTCCTGCCCGATGTCAGCGGCGGCACCGGGGCCCCCCCTCCCCCGTCACCGCGCACAGTAATAATGAAGCAAAGAGCGGCCGGCGCCGCTCTGCATCATCATTCTGCCCCTGTGCCTGTGCGGTGACGTCACTCCTGTGCGACTGCTGTGCTGAGTGCACAGAGCGCAGGGAGGGAGGACGCCGCCGACCGCAGCACCGGGAGGACGAGCAGCAGTGGAAGGAGGAGAGCAGGGACTCGGGAGTACAGCATCAGTGGAACAAGGAGACGTCAGGACAGAGCAGCAGTGGAAGGAGGAGAGCGGTGAGTACTTGGTTTTTTTTTTTATATATATATGAGTACACGGTGGTCAGAGGCCTGGAGTGGGGAGGCTGCATTATACTGTGCATGGAGGCCTGGGGTGGGGAGGCTGCCTGATACTGTACAAGGAGGCCTGGGGTGGGGAGGCTGCCTGATACGGTACAAGGAGGCCTGGGGTGGGGAGGCTGCATGATACTGTACATGGAGGCCTGGGGTGGGGAGGCTGCCTGATACTGTACAAGGAGGCCTGGGGTGGGAAGGCTGGATGATACTATACATGGAGGCCTGGGGTGGGGAGGCTGCATCTGTACATGGAGGCCTGGGGTGGGGAGGCTGCCTGATACTGTACAAGGAGGCCTGGGGTGGGGAGGCTGCCTGATACTGTACAAGGAGGCCTGGGTGGGGAGGCTGCCTGATACTGTACAAGGAGGCCTGGGGTGGGGAGGCTGCATGATACTGTACATGGAGGCCTGGGGTGGGGAGGCTGCCTGATACTGTACATGGAGGCCTGGGGTGGGGAGGCTGCATGATACTGTACATGGAGGCCTGGGGTGGGGAGGCTGCCTGATACTGTACATGGAGGCCTGGGGTGGGGAGGCTGCATGATACTGTACATGGAGGCCTGGGGTGGGGAGGCTGCCTGATACTGTACAAGGAGGCCTGGGGTGGGGAGGCTGCCTGATACTGTACATGGAGGCCTGGGGTGGGGAGGCTGCCTGATACTGTACATGGAGGCCTGGGGTGGGGAGGCTGCATGATACTGTACATGGAGGCCTGGGGTGGGGAGGCTGCCTGATACTGTACAAGGAGGCCTGGGGTGGGGAGGCTGCATGATACTGTGCATGGAGGCCTGGGGAGGCTGCATTATACTGTACATGGAGGCCTGGGGAGACTCCATTATACTGTACATGGAGGCCTGGGGAGGCTGGCAGCATTATTATACATGGAGGCCTGGGGAGGCTGGCTGCATTATTATACATGGAGGCCTGGGGAGGCTGGCTGCATTATTATACATGGAGGTCTGGGGAGGCTGGCTGCATTATTATACATGGAGGCCTGGGGAGGCTGGCTGCATTATTATACATGGAGGCCTGGGGAGGCTGGCTGCATTATTATACATGGAGGCCTGGGGAGGCTGGCTGCATTATTATACATGGAGGCCTGGGGAGGCTGGCTGCATTATTATACATGGAGGCCTGGGGAGGCTGGCTGCTATATTATACATGGAGGCCTGGGAGGCTGGCTGCTATATTATACATGGAGGCCTGGAGAGGTTGGCTGCATTATTATATATGGAGGCCTGGTGAGGCTGCATAATAAACATGAAGGACACCTTATACATTGAATATAGAGGTGTAATATACATAGAGGTCTATGAGGCTGCATTATACTGGAGGTCTATAGGGCTGCATTAAAATGGAGGTCGGGGGGGGGGGCTGTATAATACAAAATGAAGGGACACCTTATACATGGAATATAGGGGTGAATTATACATGGAGGAGTATGGGGCTGCATAATACCATCTGAAGTTTTATGGGTTTGTGTTATAATACATATAGGACTATGGGGGCTGCATTATAATATATGGAGGACTATGGAGGCTACCTTATACATGGACTATGGAAGTGCATTATAAAACATGGAGGACTATGTGGTGCAGTATAATATATGGAGAACTATGGGGTGAATTTTAATACATGGAGAACTATGGGAAATGCATTATAATTGAAGGGCTACTTTATACATGGAGGATTATGGGGGTGCATTATAATATATGGAGGGCTATGTATCTGCATTCTAATATATGAAGGGTTATGTGAGACCCTTTATACAATTATTTGGAAGGCTATGTGGGGGCTGTTATAGTATTTTGAGAACTTTATACAGGGGGGACAAAGATACAAGTATGGGATGGAAATGTTTTGTGCTGAGGGAAAAAGGCTCTTTCCCATGCTCTGCTATACATCTCTCAGCACCCAGCTTTCCCATGTTCTGATATACATCTCTCAGCACCCAGCTTTCCCATGTTCTGCTATACATCTCTCAGCACCCAGCTTTCCCATGTTCTGATATACATCTCTCAGCACCCAGCTTTCCCATGCTCTGCTATACATCTCTCAGCACCCAGCTTTCCCATGTTCTGATATACATCTCTCAGCACCCAGCTTTCCCATGCTCTGCTGTACATCTCTCAGCACCCAGCTTTCCCATGCTCTGCTATACATCTCTCAGCACCCAGCTTTCCCATGCTCTGCTGTACATCTCTCAGTACCCAGCTTTCCCATGCTCTGCTATACATCTCTCAGCACCCAGCTTTCCCATGTTCTGATATACATCTCTCAGCACCCAGCTTTCCCATGTTCTGATATACATCTCTCAGCACCCAGCTTTCTCATGCTCTGATATGGGAAAGCTGGGTGCTGAGGACAAGATAAATATCAGAACATAGGAAAGCTGGGTGCTGATAGAGGGATTTCAGGGTGCTGTGGGTGAGAGCCAAGTGTCAGCGTCATTATCCTGTACCCCGAGTGTCAGTGTCATTATCCCTTACCCCATACCTCCCAACCGTCCCGGATACAGCGGGACTTTCACGCTTTACGTTGTTTGTCCCGTTGCCACGATCGGGACGGCCGGCTCCCGGGCTCCGCCCACCCACTCTCTCTCCGCATCCCTGCTTTTCCCTCCTACCATCCCAGTAGACGTGGCATAACAGAGAGGAGCGCTGCCTGTGCTGCTGCTGGTACAGTAAAATCTCCCCAGCGCTGATTTCCCTCCCTCCCCCCCCCTCACCCCCGGCCGGAGCCTCTCTGTGCGGTCGGCCGGCCGCCTGTCTGTGCGGTCGGCCGGCCACCTTTCTGTGCGGGCGCCCCCCGGCCGCCTGTCTGTGCGGGCGCCCCCCGGCCGCCTGTCTGTGCGGGCACCCCCCGGCCGCCTGTCTGTGCGGGCGCCCCCCTGCCGCCTGTCTGTGCGGGCGCCCCCCTGCCGCCTGTCTGTGCGGGCGCCCCCCTGCCGCCTGTCTGTGAAGGCGACCGGCCACCTCACTGTGTGGGCGACCGGCCGCCTCACTGTGGCTCCCTGCGTGTCCATGCTGGAGGCCCGCCGGCTGCCTGCGTGTCCATGCTGGAGGCCCGCCGGCTGCCTGCGTGTCCATGCTGGAGGCCCGCCGGCTGCCTGCGTGTCCATGCTGGAGGCCCGCCGGCTGCCTGCGTGTCCATGCTGGAGGCCCGCCGGCTGCCTGCGTGTCCATGCTGGAGGCCCGCCGGCTGCCTGAGTGTCCATGCTGAATGGGTGTGGATGGGGAGTGGATATGGGCGTGACTGTGAAATGGGTGTGGTTAGGGGGCGTGGCCTAAAAATTTGCCGCGGCGCGCATCGCAAACTTTGTCCTTCTTTTCCTTCTTTAAAAGTTGGGAGGTATGCCTTACCCCAAGTGTCTGTGTATGTGGAGGGGGGGCCCAGGTCTAAACTTTGCACCGGGGCCCATCCAACTCTAGTTACGCCACTGAGTAAAACTATACATATTTGGTATCTACAAGCTCGTACTGACCTGGGGAATCATACTGCTAGGTCAGTTTAATGATATAGTGGACATGGTAAATAACAAAAATCCAAAATTCAATCTTATAGCTGTACATTTTTGTAATTTTACCACACTTGGAATTTTATTTTCCCATTTTCCAATACAATATGTGGCAGAATGAATGGTGTCATTCAAAAGTACAACTCATCCAACAAAAATTAAGCCTTTATATAGCTACATTGATGGAAAAATAAAAAAAGATATGGCTCTTGGAAGAAGTGGAGGAAAAATGAAAACAAAAATCGCCAGGTGGTATAATGGTAATTATCTAATTAATAGTGAGCAGAATTAAGTATAACATGCCCCTTCATACAGCCACCATATGACCTTCACATACACCCCTATATATAACACAATCCCCCACACATTCCCACTATACACATTCCATGACCCCATGCACAGTCCTCTAGATACAACATAAGCTCACATACAGCCCTATTATATA